>NC_031497.1:5606173-5680575 GCF_000237925.1 Schistosoma mansoni
TTCATCTATTGTCTGAGGTGGATAACTATTTCACACCCGACACGGATTGGACTCCACTGGTCATGGCTTCCCATTAGAACTGCAAAAAATCCATCTTGAAGCTAGTCACTCAGATAATAGATGAAGGGTTGTGCAAGATCATGGATCAATTGAAGTTAGATATTAACACAGTTGGGTGCCGGTCAGCTCAGTGGTCTAGAGATTGAGCGTTAGCCCGCGAGATCGAAGAACCTGGTTTCGAGTCCCACAAGTGGGGTCGTAAATACGAACTACTGAAGAGTCCCGTACTAGGTCGAAACGGTCGTCGAGTGCTTCCAGATTTTCAATGATAGTCCAGCTCAGATCAACAGGTCAATTGAACTATGAAAATAATAAAATCTCAAGAAATTCTCACACATAGAAATTATTTGTTATAAGTAAACAAAAATTGATACGGGTTGATTCAAGGAAGAACGTAAGACTACAGTTGAAGATTTTATTTCGCACCCATAATAAATGTTAGTTTTTTCACTCATTTTTCAGTAGTCAAAAAAGTATGATACCTAGCACTTTCAAGCAACTTCTACCCGAAGTAGAAGTTTGTGCTGATGATGTCGTTCAGAAGGACGATGAAAGCTCCACGACCAAACCATCCAGCTCAGAGAACAAACCAACATCAAAATCACTCACCTGAGCTACAAATCTTCTCCACTTTCAAGCAATTTTTCGCCCAGTTAGTGGGTGAGTGCTGCATTTCATCTCATAATTCACATTAAGCATTTCACCGGAATTTACCTATCTTAAATAAACAGTTAGTACAGTACATTCAAACCTCCGGAACATAGAAATCAAATAAATTGGAAGTTAGACCATGAAATGAAATCTCCGGTTAAAATTATCTTCCAATATGCAGTACCCAATCAATGAACAAAAGGAAAAATATCCGAAAAATCTTAGATACAGCACAAATATTGAGCATTAAAAATGAATGCACAATGTTCACAGTAAAAAGAAAGATCAAAATCTGCATCAAAATGCACTGAATTGTATATGACTTATTTATCCGATTACTAACCATATTTGAAAGCATTGAATTGAGCAATGATTGACAATGCTAGACCGAAATATTATCATATCCATACAATTCACAACATCAGTAGATTAACTGCTTCAAATAATAAATATAACTAACTTACTGAGTTACATATCTGCTCCTTCGTTTTGCATAAAATATAACGAATTCATTTGCTAGAGGCACTGAATTACGTTGTAGTACAGTAGGTAAAGAGATCAATGAAATGTGTCATATATTAGAGCTTAAAAATTCATTCCTAGTAACAAATAAGAAATGATATGGGATTACTGTTTTAAGTAAAACAACAGTGATTCACTTTTGGAATTTTTAGTGTTATATATATAGTTTTTGCTGTTAAATTCCTATGATTTTTCAACTTCTATTCATTTTGACCTTCCCCATTATCTGTTACCTAACAATTTCAGGGATCATTTTAGTTGTGCCCTCATTTACAGTGTACCGTTATTACTATTATTAGACCTGTTATTCTTGCAAATCATTTAGAAAGTACTACACTAGTAATCAACTTGGTTATTCAATCTGTACGTTCTTTTAAAATTTTCATGTTATCGTCACTTGGAATAGTTTATACTATTGTTTATATGTTTTCCTAAAATCGATTGAGTCCCTTTATAGCTTCTTGTAGTTATTAATTGAATGTTTTTTTCTCTCTATTGATGGTAATTTGCTAATATTTTCTACAGTAGGTTCAAGTTAATCAATAACATCTTCTGAAGCATTGAACTAGGTACTGTTCAAGTGTGTTTACTATACAGTTTCAACTAACTTGTAGCCTAAATAATAACAGACTTGTCTAAACTTATGTATGTTATTTCAAGTAATACAATACAATTCTTGGTACTAATAAAGACTATTGGTAAATCAATTGGAAAGTTTCATGATTTTTCTAAGCTTCAAGTATCCCACATAAAAATTGTTAAGTCTATAAGAATAATTTTATCTTATCAAGGCGTTTTCAGGAAGTAAACAAAGGAAGTAATATATAATTGTCCATACAAAACTTGTTATATCCCGGTAATAATTAAATTATGGGTAACTTCTGGACTAATATTATACATATATGCTTATTGTATAACTAATGAGTAACTAGATTATGTATATTTATATCTCTCTTATTATAAGCTTTATTTTTATTTTACCTATGGACTATTATCATACGATTTACTATTCTTAAGTTATACTCGGTATCTTACCATCACAGCCACATTTTAGCTTGATCTTGTATACTTGTTATTTTTTATTTATGGTATGTTGTGGTCTGGTTGGTTTGTATATAAACCAAGTATGTTTGAAATATATGATTAATATAGTGGAAGCTGATATTAGTGTTCTGGACTAAACAGGCAGGGCTAGGCAGGAAGAAGGACCAATAAAGAGGCTAGTCTGCCCATACCGGTCAATACGTCATTGATTTGGCACAGTGCTAAAATTGCATAAGTTGTATTCTGATTGGTGTGTTAATCACATGATATTAACAGACCAAAATTCACGATAAAACTTTAATACGATTTTGTGTACATGGTGCGAAATTACGTTTTTAACAAATGCATAATTTTTATATACACTTGAAATCATGAGTCAATTGAAGCTAGACCACCATGGAAAACTTGGAAGCACTGGACGGCCAACTCGTCCTAATGTGGGACTCTTCAGCAGTGCGCATCCACGATCCCACCTTGCGAGATTCGAACTCAGGACCTACCAGTCTCACACCCGAGCACTTGACCGATAGACCACTGATCTGACCGGCACCTACGTTGTTAATGTCTAACTTCAAACAATCCACGAAGTTGAGCATAATTGTTTTACTGAACATCATGAGCTTTTGCTAAGCAAATGATACCGTTATATTGAAACATATAACTCTTTGAAGCTTGATATATGGAGGCTTACTTCATAATACATTTTGGCGTACGAAAGTAACTGATAAAACGAAGTAATTTTTTCAGAACTTTACAGTTTGTAATAACGCATACTAAGTTATAGATAACCAAGTAATATGTTTGCTTTCACTTTACTGATATTGTAGTGAATTAGAAGCTGGTGGGGACAACCAAATGTGTTTTAATACAACATTAAAGAATATCTTGGTAAAATCTAAAAACTATGCAGTAAATAATTCTTTTGTGAAAATGTCAATCAATTATTTCAGACTTGATTGTTCTTTCATTTTCACACCAATGATTCTCTACTTGTTCTCATCTCTTCAATCTTCATAACCTTCCTTCTCCTACGCATTCTACTTTCAATTGTTGATACATACTATTTATATTTAGCGACATCATCAGCACACGCTGCAATATTATTAATAAAAATATAAATTAATTAAAAACAATTTCGCATTCACAGCTTAAATATACTTCAATATTTCCGGAAATTTATTCAATTTTCTTTAAAGGGTTAAAAAAAACTAAACTAAATAATTTAATAATCAAATTGAGTATATTATTGATTACTTGCCTACTTACTTACGCCTGTTACTGCCAATGGAGCATAGGCCGCCGATCAGCATTCTCCAACCCATTCTGTCTTGGGCTTTCCTTTCTAATTTTATCCAACTTTTGTTTATTCTCCTCATGTCTGTCTTCATTTCTCGGCGCTAACCAGAGATATATATTATTAATATTTATTCATTATTTCTAAAAATATAGTATAACTAATTCAAATTTGTCGTTAAGAATTATTAACGTATAAAAGTGATATGGTGTATTTTTTCTGGTTAGCGTTTTTTTAGCGAGTTAGTTTTCTACTGGATGAGGTCACTAACCCCATGCTCAACCGTCCTCCATTATCTGGGCTTCGGACTGGCAGTAGCCCCCGGAGGGGCTACAGTGGAAGTTGATATGTTGTATAACTTTCAATTATACTGTAATCTAAATAATAAAAATATGATAAGTATATATATATATATACTCTAGAACACAATACTTACTTACTTACGCCTGTTACCCCTCGTGGAGGAGCATAGCCCGCACACCAGCATTTTCCATCCAACCCTGTCCTGGTCAATCCTCTCCAGTTCTTTCCAGTTGTTATTCATCCTTTTCATATCTGTTTCCATTTCCCGGCGTAATGTATTCTTTGGCCTTCCTCTTTTCCGCTTCCCTTCAGGATTACAAGTTAGTGCTTGCTTCATGATGCAGTTTAATGATTTCCTCAATGTATATCTTATCCACTTCCAACGTCTTTTCCTAATTTCCTCTTCATTTGGAAGCTGGTATGCCCTCTCCCATAAAACACTGTTGCTGATAGTATCCAGCCAGTGAATGTTGAGTTCTAGAATACAATATTAACTCAATATTGATCACATTTCTTTTTTTTTTAATTTTCTATTTAAATATCAACACCAAAAAAGAGAAGTGTAAACTTTTGACAGTTCCTTTCATTGTTTTAAAATTTTGTATGATGTTTACAAAATATAAAATTGATTATTTATTATTTCTAATGTTATTTGTTATTATTATTATCATCATTATTATTACTTTCTATCATTGTCGTCGTTGTTGTTGTTTTCCTTTTTCTTTTTCTTTTTTCTTTTTCTTTTTTTTCTTGTTTTTAAAATAAAATATTAATGAGTTGTAATTGTTTCATAGATGTTCTATGTCAGTAACAAGTTGATCTTAATGTTGCTTTGTTTTTTTGTTTTTCTTTTTTACAAATTTATTAACAATGATGTAATTTACAATAAAAAAAAAGAAAACACACAACATAATAATTAGATCAGTAAACTGACTGAATTTCATTTACTATTCATAGATTATGATTAGATATAGTGGTTTATGTTGAGTATAATATAGTTTACTAATATATATATGGGATTATAAACCGAATGATTCTCAGTGATAATATAATCAAAATTTGAACTACTACTATTACTAATTACACATACTACTACTGTGGTATGGATTACAGATATTCACATAAGTAGTATATAGTGATGGTCGGGCTTTGAATATATTTCCATAGAAGATCGATATGGAGAGAACGGGAACGGCACGCAATTGGTACGAAAATGCATGAATAATTATAATCGGAGAATATGGATGGATATTTGCAGAAGAAACAGTCAAATTGAGACAATTGATTTTTATTTTGCAAATTAACTATTCACTATATGGTTCTCATATTTTAATGAGATATTCTGTAATGTTGTGCAATAGCACAATTGATTGTCCCCACTCGTCTTCTTGTTCACTACATTACTACTACTAGTAGTAGTACATCCACTAAAAAAGTAATAATCTTCCATTATTCCTTAGTTGTAATCGTTGGGTATGATTAGTAAACAACGTTTCGAATACTCATTATACTGTTAATTCAATTAAACTCAAAAACAGTTGGTGTTTTTGGGTGAATTTAGATAAAGCATTTAGAGGATAAAGTTTGTCAGATCTATGCGGTATAATCATGATTTGTAAGTTTAAATGACTGAATATACATAAATTGTTTTTGGTTTTTTATAAAAGTTTTCTAGAATGAATACTTAGGTGTAGTGGTGCCTGAAGCACACAAACATTCAATCTCCCACCTTTGTATATTCAAAAACAATATGTATTGACACTAATCTTAGCCTGGTAATATTGATTCATTATTAAAAATGGTATAATTCACATTGTTTCTCCCTACCATCTCTATTTTCCTTACTTTTCGATTTCAATGATTGACATTTCTTTTTTTTCATATTAATTGTGTTTAAACAAGTAAATGTGGGTTTATTCAATAAGTATTATGTTAATGTATTGTATAGAGCTGACAAACTTCATCTTTTTATAGAGATCTAATAAAATATGGTTGAACGGAAAATTTGAACATAATGATCTTAAATTTGAAAAAAAATGTTTTGGTATCATAGTTTCAAGCAATATCAGTTGATCATTGAAATATAGTGATAATGATTACTGAAATACTGAGCATTTACTAGTTTGAGTCGTATATATATATATATATATATATATATATATATCATAGTTGAAATCATGAGGCAATTGAAGCTAGACCACAACAGAACGAAACGGCCGTCCAGTGCTTTCAGGTTTTCGTTGGTGGTCTAGCTTCAATTGACTTATGCTTTCCAATGCGAAAATATATATTAGTCGATATGTATATCATAAGATAATCAGTAAATGTAGTCAGATGGTATTCACTTTCGAATTTGTTGATGTATTCAGTTACTGTTAAATAACAAACCAAACAAACATGAGAGCAAATCTAACTGTTCCACAAAGTTCACTTCACAATAGTGTTACATGTTAACATTTTTTAATAGATTGTAATGTATTGTCTTCGAGACATATCAACAGACTATGATCTTAAAGTCATTTCATGGTTACTTCATAATGTATAGTTTATATGAGAATTACAAAGAGAAATGATTTATATTCCTTGATTTATTAGCCAAAGATACATGTAGTATCATACCACACTTAATTGTAAAAAACTGATGTTCTACAGTTTGTTTTCCGTTTAAAAAACAGCTAAATATCTGGCCTACCTGGTCCTAACATCTAAGTATTTCAAGAGGTTATCTAAGTTTGTTTGTCATAATACATCATTATGGCTATTAATTGCATAACCTATTCAGGTACATTTATGAAAAGTATACAACCTTTCGCTGTACAAGTTACAAAAGGTCTAATCAGAGGTATCGTGGTTTCTGGCAATATGCAGGGAAAATAATGTACATTATTCAGATATCGATTGACTGGACTGCTAACTTCTAATTGATGATCACTCAAATATTTATCGTCAGGATCGACGAAGAAGTAAGAAATGGAAACCTGTTTAAATACTTTGTGCTGAGAATTCTATATTGTACCAGAAATATAATATTGAATAAAGCTAATGATAATAATAATTTTAAAATGTTTTCTTCCAAAAGCAAAAAAGAAAATTCTAAAACGTAAATAAGTTTATTACATTAGACGTTTATTTAAATAATATTTCTCTTTTGATTGTTTATCATTTATAAAATATGTTTAAGTTGAAACCTAGTGACGTAAAAAATGTAATTTATAATGGATTGTTGGATGGAGAACGCTGGTGGGCGGCCTATGCTCCTCCACGAAGGGTAACAGGCGTAAGAAAGAGAGAGACAGAATGAATTGTAGAAATTGACAAAAAAATAGAAATGATTATTTTTGTTTACAATATTCAATTCTTCATAATGTTGATATAGATTACTTATATTAACAATAACTTATAATGTCTAGAGAAATCTTTTAGGATAGATTTAATCTTCTTTTCCTCAAGGGTGAATTCAAATGAAGTTATGTATATTTCATAAACTTTAACAAGACAAATAAAAACAGTAGAATATGTTAAAGATGTTTATTAATTTTATAGTTGAAATCATAAGTCAAGTGAAGCTAGAAAATCATGGAAAACCTGGAAGCACTGGACGGCCGTTTTGTCCTATTTCAATAGCCTTTTGGAATAGGTGTAGTATACAAACCAACAACATCACTTCAATTAATCGTATGTAAACTAAAAGATGAAGTTTTAGAAGCATGACACTGAAGTCAATCATCAATCAACAAACATATTGAAATTGATCCAATTTGTCAACCAATGTGAAAAATTATGAATAAATATAGGACCGAGAATCAAGTTAATGGGAGATTCAATCAAAATAAAGAAGTACACAATAATAAATTAAAGGTCAACAATAAACAATCAAGATCGAGGTCTACAGAACAAACTCCGAGTCGTTTGTGAATAAATTCAAACACTTCACTTCTACTTGATGTTTGTACTGATGATGTCATTCATAAGAATTATAAAAGCTCCACGACCAGACCATTCAGCCCAGAGAACAAAACCCCGCCAAAAATTATTCACCTAAGCTACAATGTTTTTTTCACCACCTCAAATAAAGTAATACAACTAACAATTAGAATTGTTTTTCGAATAATAATGCAGCGAATAACTATAAATTAATATTTTTCTATTGAATAATTGTAAACAAAATGGTCAGTATTTTACACTATATTAATTAGTGGTATAATTATTTTCACTATAGAATTACTATTCTATACATAACAGAATTCCGATGGAGAATAATAATAACAATAATTGGTTCATTTGGTTGTTATAAAATAATACTTCAGGGTCAATATACCTTCTATTATTCTATTTCTAAAACTTCCATCTTTCATTTCTACAATTTTTTTGTGTTTTCATAGTTTAAATCATGAGTCAACTGAAGCTAGATCACCATGGAAAACCTGGAAGCACTAGACAGCCGTTTCGCCCTATTATGGGACTCCTCAGCAGTGCGCATCCACGATCCCGCACTCGCAAGATTCGAACTCAAGACCTACCAGTCTCGCGCCAGAGCACTTAACCGATAGTCATTGTCAACAATCAAACTACTTATAACGAAAGAAATTAAGTAAACTACAATAAATCATTTGCTTATTGATGTAGTTTGCAAAATAAGATAGCTTTTATTAGTATTTCAATAGAACAACTGTTAACTGGATAACACACATAAAGCCACGTAAATGGTAGATAGAGATTAATATTACACCAACAATTGATCGAAACGATGTCTAAATATACTGCCTTTTAAATTAGTATTAGTATTAGCTTTATTCAGTGTTGCATTTTTGGTACAATATGGAATTCTCAGAAAAAAGTATTTCAGCAAGTTGTCGTCTCTTATTTCTTGATCAATCCTGACAATAAATATTGAGTGATCTCTTGTTGGATGTAAGCAGTTCAGGAATCTATATTTAAATAATGTCCATTCTTTTCAGTGCATATTGCCAACCATCACGATATCTCCAATTGTAAATTTTTGTAGGTTGTACAGCGAAAAGTTGTAAAATTTTCAGAAACGCACCTGAATAGGTTATGAAGTTAACTGACATCATGATTTGTTAAAACAAACAGGGAAATGGAAAACTCGTTGAAATATCTAGATGGCCGGAACAGGTAGCCTACATATTCCAGCAGGCCGCTCTCGCTAACCGCGTTCACGTTAAACTGAATGGTGCTTGACACAATCAACAATAATTTACTGTATGAACATCTATGTATAATATCATAAAATTAAACGTCTATGACTAACAGATATAATTAATTTATCAGATCATTTAGTGACCCCTTCTTAGTATGTAAATATATGTTGTAAACGATTGGATAGGTTTAATTTTGATTGAGATCGTGAATTGACTAATGTTAGACCACCATTGAAAACCTGGAATCACTGGACAGCCATTTTGTCCTAGTATGGAACTCTTCAGCAGTGTGCATCCACGACTCAGGGCCTTTGGTCTCGCGTGTAAATGCCTAACCTCCAGACCACTGACCTGGCACCCAACAGTGTTAATGTCTAACTTCAATCAATGCACGATACTGTGAGACCGCGTTTCACTCTCACTCTAATCAGTTAAGTCCTTACTGACAATATCAAGTTTATTTTCTAATAGAAAAATATACTTTCTTTTAAATCACAGATGATAGCAGAGATTTTTCAACTTGGAAAATTGATACTTATTTTCTAATTCTTATTGAACACTATTAACATAAAGATTTAAAAAAATGATTGGGAATATATTTTGTCAACGAGTATTTGACAAACTGGTAAATTTCACCAAAGCTGGTAATTGTTTAGGATACTAAGTAATTAGACAAGTAATTAAATAAACAAACCACTTACATTGTCCAATCCCAGCAATTCATTCATAAATCTATACATAAAGCCTAATAGTTTTATCAGTAATCTTGTAGCTAACGTTTTACTTATATACAATTTGAGTTGATTAGTTAGCATAAGATCAAATGAACAATTTATTCTTATAAAGCATTCATGTGCTATGAACTGTTGGTGCTTCGATAAGTTTATCAAAAGTCCATCAGAAGAAGTTAAATTACAATTTATTTGATAATAAGCACCTAGGTTAGGTTTTAAGCTCACTTACATTTGTTCATATCACTTTGATAATATCTCGTTTCTTCTTAATTGATACTTCTAAATAGGAACAACTTGTATTTCTTTGAGTAATATCTTGTCCTCTAAAAACTAAACCCACCATATAACAAACAATAGTTTTAATTTTAAAACGACTGGTTCTGTATTTATACTTTAATGGGAACCGTAACACTTAGTAAATGTACCAAGAGAAAGACGAGATAAAACAAGAATCCATGATAGATTACTAACCCATCTCAGATACAATAAAAACGATAATGCGATTGAGTATAATGAATTCATTACATTTCATCAGTTCATTTTTTGAAAATGGAGTTGCCTGAGTTGGTAGGCAGTTTATGGAATCAAAATCATTATCACTCGATCAGTTGCAATGTATATTCATTCTCATAGAACACAAAGAATAAAGTAATTTAGTTGATTAGTCAACCAGAGAATAGTATTTGATAATCGGAACGGTTATTCCGATTAATCTCAGTACTATTAAATTACATATGAAATGTTAATAATAGTTTGTAAGAAATTAAGATCAGTCCAAATTATTTGAATTTAACTTAGATACAAAAAATGAAATCATTGATAAATAAGGGACAGTAAAAATAAAGTACATGTGATTGATGCTTTCATCAAAAGTAACAAGGCATTCGAATTTGGTTTATTCTATATAAGGATTTGAGAACCAGATGAACTAAGGCACGTGTCGTCCACTTCTCTGATGTAAAACTGATCTTTTATATACTCAGCTTCAGATTATGTATTTAGTAAAACTTTAAGTGAGTGGAACATTATTTATTTGTTCTGACTCCTAAAGTTTAGTTGAAGGCAAGTAATGAATTATGTCTTGATAGAGCATTCAATGAATATAAAATTCCTGATTGATTTATAGATCTCAAATATTTTACCTTCGTAGGGGCTCCAAACGAGGTTAGTATTCTGTAATCGCATAATACAAGTTCAAACTGATGGATGATATTCTAAAGAAAATAAATAAGCAGACCGTCATAATTACATTGATTATCTTATGAACAGTTCTAAAATATGTTTACAAGAATGAATCATAGAAGAAAAAGATGCATAGCCAAACATTCAGTGAAGTCATCGGTCAGTAGTAGAAAACAATTTATGTTCGACATTCTTATATTTACTTCCTCACTAAAAATTCATAATGCTTCAATCATGTTAAATCTGTTTCATCTATCAAATAAATTCATGTTAATTTCTTACCATGTAATTAATAGACATACAAAAACTGTGGTAAACGAAACAGAGAACTAGTTCAAATTTACTTAATATTGTTTGTTTGAATCTTCCCATAGATAATGCTTGTGAATTAAAGCTATATCGAGGCAATACGCACAGTATGCACATATGCCAATAAGTGACTGATCAGTTACAGTCCTAAACATCAATGGGAAGATTCAAACAAACTATACCAAGTGAATTTAAACTTCATCCCATTGCACAAGCAACTGGCTATCAGGACTCAGTAGCTAAGTGGATAATGTGATGTCGTTTGAGGCGAACGGTACTGGATTTGAGTCCCAGAGTGAACACCAACTCTGAGATGCAGGTACATCCAGCTGACGAGTCCCAAATAGGACGGAACGCGCGACCTGGATTCCATTTCTAGTCACTATCCATTTTTCCTAAGAGCTTAATTAACAATTATAAAACAATTTAGAGTGGCAAAGAAAGTAAAGTGTTCATAAAATACAATAAATTCACGTTTTCAAGCGCTACCTAGTGAAGTACAGTTTTTTGCTGTTTACAAAATTTCACTAAAATACAATAAAGCATCAATATCTAAATATGAATACGCTTTAATACAATACAACAATACATTTCATCATTAGCTCACTAAACATCCTATAGTCTTCTTCATTTATAATCTAGTTAAATTGATCTAATTAAAAAATGTTGGATTCATAGTCAATTTGATATACTTGACCTTAGAAGGACGTTTGATTCTCAGTTTATTATCTCATACATTATATCATAATATCTCGTTTGTATAATAGTAATTTATAATGTAAAGTATTATTCTACTCTATTTTCGAAATATCAAAACAATCAACTTATGTATATATTAGTAACGAATATATTCAATTCTTATTTATTTAAAACTGTTATAACAATCAATTAGGTCAACACTTTTTTATATCATTTTCAGTCTTATAATTTACTCAAAAAAAATGGGAATAAAACACTTGTCTAAACTCTTATCATTGTAACCTATAAAATCACCTTGAAAATTTGTTGCCTCAATACGTTAAAGTGTTGTTGAGAATATTCTCCAATCATATTATATCATATAAGTGTAAATGATCACTACACAACCTGTAGTGGATTATCTTTGTGATAATTCTTAAGGATTCGTATATTAATCGCCCTGATAACTGTTATCAAATGAATTCCGACGTCAGCACGAAGCGCTGACTACAGTTTATTATTGAATATTTCAAATCACTAAGCCACAAACACAATACATGAAATCGAACCGAAATGCTAATGAAAGTGAGTGAGAGGATACAGAGGTGAATTAAGAGTCGAACAAAGAATGAAACAAAGAGTCGAACCAAATAATAAGAATTCAAGCGCATATATATGGAAAAACGAATGATTCATTGAGTGATTTAAGCGACCAACATTTAAGCTAGAAAAAGGGATATATAAGTAGTCTATCATATGTGATCAAACATACATGTTCATGTAGAATATATCAATAATACAAAGAAATAGAAAAATTCTTACTGTTCTAATAACACCGTCTGTTAAATAAGTTGATTGAAGGTCTTGACAAAATCAAATGTAAACAAACTTAAGTGTAGGAGAGGTGCTATAAACCTATTGACAGTTCTAACTACAGGATAGTTTAATGACAATGTAAAAGTTAAAATATGGGGGGAAATATAAAATAACTGATAAAATGTGAAATTTTGCTCAGTCTGTGTAATTTGAAAATATTTTTGTTGATCATCTCTTAAAGAACTCTGTAAATTAAATTAGTTTATCGGTGAAGTTATTGTCCTCAGTATTAAGATATTAATATACACGGGATTCTTTGGACAGTTTCATGAAAATTTAAATATATACCAATGGTTCTTTTTGATTAGATCATGAATCGGATGATATTAAACTACCATTGGAATCTGGAAGCACTGGACGGCCGTTTTGTTTAAGTATGGGACTCCTCAGAAGTGTTCATCCACGATTCCGCTCGCAAGACTCCAACCATGGACCGATTTCAAGCGCAAACGCCTAACCTCTAGACCATTGAGCTGGTATCAAACGGTGTTGATGCCTAATTAATAAATTTTTTTCTAAGAAAAATTCTCATTCGATATTTATTTTTCCAAAAACCTGTAAAACTGTATCTACTTAAAACATTTTATTTAACAGGATAAAACTATTAATTCGTTTATTTGTATATATATATATATATATATATATATATATATAATAGTGAGTACCATTCTCAAGATACATTTTATACCAGATGAATAATTAGACTGGCTAAAAAGTATGAGAAATGTGAGGAGAATGAGTGGTAAAGATACACAACTATATAATGAATATTATGAAGTGAATTCTGTAAAATAGGTTAATAACATTAATTATAAATAGGAATCGGGCGATATGGCTTAAAACTATAGAATACTAAATAACATTAGAATGATTGACATTAGACAATTTTGATTGAATGTGTGCGATTGTAATGAATTAGTTGAAATAAGATTTCATATCATTTCTTTGTGAACAAGAAAGAAACTAGCTATAGGAAAGAGAAATGCTAAACTGAACATATACCTAGCTGCAATTATGGAATTAAAACAAATTGTGAAAACTGTTCTATATTCAATAAGTTAACTTCAGATTTTACATAGTTAACACCTCAACACTTTCAAATGATGATGAATACTTGAACATTCTATTAGATAGGGATAAACTTCATTTATAATATCGAATTGTGTGTATGACACTTCATAATTGGAAACACATCCTTAGTAATCCAGTCGATTCAGAATGTTACTTTAAAAAATCACCATTTCAGATCATATGAATATCATAACTTGTGATGTTCAGTTCTGTAAATATTAACGACAGGTGCTTTGGTAATGAACACATTTTATGAAAGTAAGAGATTCTTCGCATCAATTATATTGAACTCTAACCCAGAACCTTTGATCTTGTGTGCAAACACTTAATCTCTAGACCACTGAGTTGTCATTCGATAATATCAATGTGTAATTTCAACAAATTTCACTTTAACACACAATTAAAATGTGATTATTCAAAACATATTTTATAGATATTTTTCTACAATCAGTATGTACAACTCATATTCAATCGTGAAAACCTTCTCACTAGTTCAGCTGCTATAATTATTTTTTCCATCTATCACTTAAATATACTACTAGAATGTTGAAAAAAGTATCTGAAATAGTCTACTTATTTTATAAACTGATAAAGTAATATTTTCTGTATGTTTATTAATAGGCTATTGACAAATAAAATTAATAATATCCGAAAGGGGTTTTGTGGAGATTTCAGTGATTTTTATATAGTTGAGATCATTAACACCGTTGGATGACAGCCGGCTCAGTGGTCTAGAGTTTAAGTGCTCGCGCCTGAGACTGATAGGTCCTGGGTTGAAATCTCGTGTAGTGG
Organism: Schistosoma mansoni; assembly: GCF_000237925.1. Taxonomy (NCBI): domain Eukaryota; kingdom Metazoa; phylum Platyhelminthes; class Trematoda; order Strigeidida; family Schistosomatidae; genus Schistosoma; species Schistosoma mansoni. The sequence goes on from NC_031497.1 coordinate 5,620,852, forward strand.
GATCGTGGATGCACACTGCTGAGGAGTCTCACAATAGGACGAAACGACGTCCTGTGTTTCCAGGTTTTCCATGATGGTCTAACTTCAATTGACTCATGATCTCAACTATTTAAAAATTAAACAAAAATAAATAAATTTAAATCATGTACCATTATTTTGCGTTTTAACTACTTTATTTTCTGTCATATTTTGCTAAAAATAAAATAAAATTCAATTAAGTTTTAAATATAAAAAAAGAAGTCATTTATATTAATGTTTTGCTATTAGAAAGGAAATCTATATAAATTGATTAAATCAATTGAATGAAGAGAAAATTAATTGATGGATTACTTACTGATTAAATGAAATAACGCAGTAACAATAAAAAAAATGCCCCCTTTAATAATTCTATCCCCTTTACTCCTCCTTCCCTCCACCCCATACACATACAGAAAAATTGATGAATATAATTTTATTAAATTTTTAATGTAATTATAAAAGAGAGATTTGAAAGGTGTATTCATTATGAAAATGGTTTTTACATTGAGAATAGATTTTAACTAAGATAACCATTGCAAACCAGAGAGGATTGAACAAGTGTATCGTTTAACTGGTATAGTTCATCAATGTTTAATGATAATTCTGATAGCGGATGAGTACTATATCTTTATCTTCACGATTTCCACAGTATAACCGAATTGTTATTTAGTAATTCTGGATTCACAATAGTTGTGAAATTGAAGTCAATTTGTGTTATAACTTGTGGCCGGGTGGATGCCCAGTTATCATATGACGTGATAAGACCGCCAATCAGAGAGCAGCGAATTGTCGATTGGAACAGTGACACACGGAAACTGTACAAGCAGTCTAGAGTACGTATCGGTCCTGCTTCTGCCTAGCCCAGCCAGTTAAGTCCAGAACACCAATAACAGCCTCTGCGGTATGAATCATTGTATTTCAAACCTACTGAGTTTATATACCAAACAGACTGACCACATCGTACCAATAAAATAGAAAATAACATTTGTACAAGATTCAGCCAAATATGGCTGTGAATAGGTGGAACAGTTTATTTATTTATTTATTTAAACACATACATATTGGTACTAAAGGGCACCAGATACATATGAGCCACACAAAATATTGAAAGTAGGAAGAGAAGGGATGAAAAGATAAGGCGGACTGAAATGTACAACCAGAAGACTCTTTCAGTTAAGAAAGTTAGAACCACTCTTTATGAAGAAAGTAAAAGAAGGTTACAGCAGGATCGCCACTGGCTTCTATTCTGAGCCATATCCGATAACGTCTCTAGCCACTGTGTTGCACCATCTCTCGGACCCCAGCCAGGGAGTCGTGAAGGACCAACAGAAGCTAGCCCTTTGCAGCTTTCTTTCATACCACGACACCATGTCATACACTGACCTCCTCTCCGCTTTTTCCAACCAGTCCCAGAGTCGGCAAATAATGCACGACGTGGAAGTCTCTGGGACGACATTCGTAAAACATGTCCAAGCCACCGAAGTCGGTGTTTCAAGATGGTGACACCAATTGAATTATCGTCTCTGCGCCCGAACACACGATGCCGAACCTCTGCATTACTAACATGGTGTTGCCACTGGATGTCAGCAATCCTTCGGAGACAACGATGATCGAACACAGAGAGTCGTCTGCCATCCTCAACTCGGAGAGGCCAGGTTTCACAAGCATAGAGCAAAACTGCTCTCACCGACGCGTTGTAGATCCGACCTTTTACAGCCAGACTAACATCACGAAGGCGCCAAAGATGGCCCAGATTGGCATAAGCCGCTCTGGCTTTCATTATACGTGCATCGATCTCATCACTCACGCCACCACCAGCACTTATGTAGCTACCTAGATACGCGAACTTCTCAACTACTTCGATCTCCTCACCATCCAGGGTGAGTACAGGATGAGAATCCTGCCAGTCTTGTAGGAGTACTTTGCACTTGGAGGGTGCAAAGCATATGCCGTACCTGCGGACACTGATTGCCAACTGATTAAGTGCGGATTGCATGCCTTGGGCATTATCGCACAGTAAGACAATATCATCCGCATACTCGAGGTCGAGAAGTCGTTCTCCAGGCAGCAGACCCACACCGCTATTACTTACATCCATCAGAGCTGTTTCCAGAATGTCATCGATGGCAAAGTTGAAGAGGAATGGTGAGACCGGGCAACCCTGCCTAACCCCTCTGCTTGAATGGAACAAGGGAGAAAGGTGGTTGTATGCCCTCACTCTGCCTGAGGTGTTCGTATACAGGGCCTTTAAGATGTTAATAAACTTCTCAGGTGGAACAGCAATCAATAGACTGGGGATAACTAAAGAATGGTAAATTGTATAATAATAGTCTATAGGTCAAAGTAAAGCTTATAATAAGGGCGACAGGAATATGAATAGTTTAGTTATTTAGCAAATATATGATAAAAATTATACGCATAATATTGGTCCATACATGGATCCCAAAGTTCCCATTCATTGTTGTTATCAGGGCATAACAATTTGTAGTATAAACTATTCTTGGATGTTAAATAGTCGTTCATAAGTAAAGAATTTAGTTTTTGTACAACCTTTTTAATTGGAAACATTCATTTTATCATTATTTTTCAAAGCCTAAAACATCTGTAAATAATTTGATTAAAAAACTGAAAAATTTAGGATGTGTAAAAGAAAACTGTGCGAAAATACAATGAGAAAATGTTTATTATGTTCGACTTATTAACAATTTTTATCATGTTATTTAATCTATAACAGCTGTTACCCGAAGTTTGTGCTGATGATGTCGTTCAGAAGGACAATGAAAGCTCCACGACCAAACCATCCAACTCAGAGAACAAAACTCCATCAAAATCATCCACCTGAGCTACAAATCTTCTCCACCATCTCAATTTAATAATAATCGTATTCCATGAAGTCAATATTTTCTTGATCATGTTACATGATTATGAAATGTCATGTTCTAACGAAGAATAAATGGATGGTAACTGTTAGGAGTTACTTATGGACTAATACTATTAGGTTTACTCTTCTTTTATGACTACTATTAAATAACTATGATATATGTATATTCATATTTCTTTCATTATAAGCTTCCGTTTGACCTATTGACTACAATTATACGATTTACAATTTTTAAGTTATTCTCGATCTATTAGTTACAGTCTCCCACACAGCCACTTTTAGCCTGATCTTGTATAATTAATATTTTCTATCTTATGTTGTGATGTGGTCTGGTTTTCTTGTATGTAAACTACATATGTCTGAAATACATGATTCATACACTGGAAACTGAGATTCTGTTCTGGACCCACCGGTCAAGGTAAGGCAAGGAGAACCAATAAAGACTCAGAGATTGACTCAAAGCTGGTCTTACTGGTTAACGTGTCATTAGTTTGGCACAATGACAAAGTAGTATAAGTCGCGTCCTAATTTATGATTTACTTGATAATTAAGAGGGTATAAAAACATAACACGATACCTTTTATTTTCATTGTGACCATTAACAGTCATGATATCATCTCTCTTTATTTATATAACTGATTTCTCAACTGAAAAAATTTGCATCGGTTTTAATTACTACAATCAATCTCATAGTTTATGTTTCATTTTGTCAACATAAAATTTTCTGTCTTGTATCAACAGTTCACTACAAATTCATTTTGTCAAAAGTTTGTTTTTAATCTCACTACATTTCAGGAAATTTAGATGATTTACATTTAACGCAATAATTTAATTTTCACTTGTTGTTGTTTACTTGTATCTCCCCATTGTTATATAGGAGCTGTAATTGATCAGTCTCTTTTTGGTATATGTGCATGAATTCGGACTGCCTCAATATTGCCTGAAGTCACAAGCTTTATAAGCAAAGATGGATACGCATATGCCAACAAGAGACTGATCAATTTCAGTCTTAAATAACAATGGGGAAGATACAAGTAAACAACACCAAGTGAATATAACTTCACTCCATTGTACAAGTAGATGGCTATTAGGACTCAGTAGCTAAGTGGATAATGTGATGGCATTTGGAGCGAACGGTACTGTGTTCGAGTCCCAGATTGAACATCAAATCTGAGATGTAGGTACATCCAGCTGATAAATCCCAAATGGGATGAAACGCGCGTCCTGGATTACACTGCTAGCCACCATCCACCTTTTCTTATACTTTGGTTTTGTTTCACGAATTTCATTATTTTTATTTCATTAAAAATTACCGAAAAAATTCAAATGTATGTTATATGTTTTGAATACAATGATAAAATAGTATTAATTATTCCATTTTTGTGAATATATTGTGTAAACTTGATCACCAGCTTCTATTTTTAACTTTATTGAAAGTAATCCAAAGATAATTACGATTTTCCTAACCATCAGTAGATGTAGGTATCAATGCCAAGGTTAAACTTAATAGTTTCAAATAGATTAAGCACTGGGTAAAAATTTAATGATAATTATATTTTTATAATATCTAATGGAGTATAAAATTGCATTTCTGGCATTTCGTGACTTAATGTAAGTCACTTCTTCAGAGTAAATAAATAACTGAAATAAAATTAATACAAGTTGAAGCAGTAGTTCTCTTGTATTATTTAAGCATTTATTTTCTTTGAAGAAGTGACTTACATTAAGTCACGAAATGTCAGAAATACAACTTTCTGTTCAATGTAATATCATAAAAATGTATTTATTATATTTTTACTTAAACAGTCTACATTGAGTAAAATAATGAATAGGATAATTCTGATAGCAAGTGGTGAAACAAAAAATTAATCTCACATTGCTTAACATATCCAATAAATTTATTCAAAAACTATTGAAACAGCTTTCGAGAATCACGACATAGACTCTGGATGCCCTAAAAAAGTCGAAGAATTTCCACTCGATCAGAACCTGATGGAGTTCTCTAGAATATTGACGTGACATATTACGACTGGACGCTAGCATAACTCGCCTCCTTGTGAATTGGCTGAACGATAATGATCTTTAGCCAACGCTAATAACTAATAATACTCAAGGTCTTCTGTATATTATTGATTGGGTACTTTGGTTTAATGACGATGTAATTTTGAATGTTCAAAAGATGTTTATTTTCATGAGTCATCTGTGTCATTACTTTTTGTAGTGGGAAATTCAGTGGTTCCTAATTGTTAAGTATAAACAAGAGAACCCAAGATAAAACAATGGTGATACGGGCACAACATCACGTGAATAAATTAATTCCCCGTCATTAAATGAAAAGTTAAAGTGATCTTTCTAATGACAAGCAAGTTATCATTATTGGGGATCTGTGAAGATTTTAGTATTTTCACAGTTGAAATCACGAGCTGATCTCATCTAGACCACAATTCAAAATTTATAAGCACTGGACGAGCATTCCGTCCTTGTAGGGACCCCTCAGCAGTACTCATCCACGGTCTCTGGCGCAGAAATCAGGCTGAGACCTTCGGCCTCACGTGCGAACGCCTAACTTCCAAACCACTGAACTGGCACACAACGGTGTTAATATCTAACTCCAATCAATGCACGATGAAGTAAAATACCAATGTCTACTTTACTTTAACATTGGAGACATGTTTTCGATCAATGTTTTCCTTCAATGACAAGATATGCTTTTACCATGTAAATGATTAGTTTCTGTTGGTTGAATAAGTAAAAAAGATACTTGTTTTGGGAATTTTATCATTCATATCCTCAATAAAATAATGAAATTGTTCGGAAAGTTATTTACATTATTCACTGTGATATCATAGGAGAAAGCTTATTTTTGAGAATGATTAATTCCAGCTGTAAGTCATAACAATTATTCTTTTAGGATATATGGTAGACGGTAGACAAATAAAGAGCGGAAACCAGTAGGATTTACTTTTGTAGTATTGCGTATCAAATAGAACGGTAAGACTTCAATTAAACTTAGCCGGTTGTGCAAAATAACTCCTTATACAATTAATAAAGGTAGTGTTCAAGTATAAGCTTCAATATTTCAAACTAGGGATCATGGAAACTCTTTTTTGTCTGCTTCTGGATTGAATGGCCAAATTTGAAATAATGCAGAGCACAGAGTCAACAGTATGGTTAAAGGAAGAGGGTTTTGTGAAGATTTTGGTAATTTTATATGGTTGAGATCATGAGTCATTAAAAACTAGACCACCATGGAAAACCTGGAAGCACTGCTTGACGGCCGTTTCATTCTATTGTGGGAGTCCTCAGTAGTGCGCATCTACTATCCTGCCTCGGGAGATTCGAACCCAGGATCTACCAGTCTCGCGCCAGAGCACTTAACCTCTAAACCACTGAGCCGGCTTGCATCCAACAGTGTTAATGTCTAACTTCAACCGATTCACGAAATTGAGCAAAAATTCGTGAAGCATAATCACAGAAGGCAATAAAAAATTCTTAATTTCCATTTTCTTTGAATATGTAATCGAGTGTTATTGACTAAATTAGAATATTTTAAAACTATAATCATCCTAGAAGAAAAACACATTTTATTTCCGGTGGGATTAAATTTTGTATCATATTACTAGACTTTGATTAATGTATATGTACATATACGCAATGTGAGAAGAGATTACGTATTTTATTGCCTTAACTAGATGTTTATAAGAATTATATAATCAATTTTGTTGTATCCAATAATATTCGTTTAAATGAATTTTAAACCATTTAGATTTCATCATATACTTTCTTGATCAAAAATACATTCACAATTATTTATCATTGATGGTCAATAAAAACAAGAAAGATGAGTTGATATATAAAACCGCAACTTCATAATCAATGTTAAATTGTGGTGTGGGCTACTTATATCCTCATAAGTAGTATATGGTGATGGTCAGGCATAGAATGTATTTTGGTAAAAGATTGATAAGGAAAGAACAGGTATGAAGCGCAATCGGTTCGAAAATGCATCAATAATGGAATCAGAGAAGATGGACTGATATTTGTGGAGGCGACAGTCAAAGTTGAGACAATTGATTGTTATTTTTCAAATTAACTGTTTACTGTATGGTTATCAGAATTTAGTGAGATAGTCTGTCGTTTGTGCTTAAATATATTCGATTGTCCCCACATGTGTTCTTGTTCACTACAAAATAAGTAAAAAGTACTTCAATAGTTGTACTAATATAATACCTGTTACGGCTTGTTATCTTCTTTAAATAGTTCATCAAAATTTCAAAGTTATTTCTTGTTAACATCAACGGTTCATACTAATAAGGTCACAGCTAAAAAGGGTGTATATTAATGTGGGCGAACATTAATAATGGCGAGTATCAAGAAAGGTTCAGATTAATGAAGGTGAGGATTGAAAGGGGAAAATTACACTCTGTTGTAGAAAAGCTTCCTAAAACGAACAACTTATTGGTACCACTCATACAAGTGTACATAGATTTATTGGTGATCTGAAAAAGAGATAGAGTTTAAATCGGTTGAAAACTGAACAGTCTGTTTCAAGAATCCAGCGACAATAGTTACTTAAAAAGAAAGTATAAGATGGTAGAAGTAAATATCAAACTGATCGTAGAAATTTGTGGAAACAGATCGACACCAGACTGCCTATATGGGATAGCACATAATTTGAATATTCACTTCCATATATGTTAACCAGACTATCAATCATAAGTAGAATAAATAGTACGAACCTATTCATTTCAATAATACCTCAATACTAATTCCTAATGGAAGTTAACTGAATTTCTCATGACTGAAACAGAGAATGAAATATCGTAATAGGTCAATTATTATATAATGAATTTAATTATATTTACAAAAATACACAAATGTATTTAAAATTAGATTACATAAATGAATTAAACATGAAGAAATGATAGAATTCATGTTGCCCTCTCTCTTATGATCTTTCAGTTCATGAAAATAAAATATATTGGTGAGACTATAAATTTATGAATGACGCTATGAGCGATGCTGAAGTGACCTTGAGAATATTCACCTACTAACTAGGACTAAATGAGAGTTATAAACCAGTGTAAGGAATTAGAATTATCATAAACAGTTGATGGTTGGAGTTAGGAACTGACATCAGCTAAAATCCTGAAATGATATTTATATAAATGGATGAATGAAGTCAAGATCCGTTATCTTATATCTGACGGGCTCGTCCATGAACTGTCTCACAGAATTCTTAAAAGTTTAATATTTTAATGAAATGGTTATTAACTAAAACATGTTAATAGTTCTAATGCACAAATATCTTTTAAGGTTAAACAAATGGTATTATTTGACATGAAACAAATGAATTCGTCAAATTACCAAATTATATCAGTACTACGGTATTTTGTGTAGATTAATGCAACATTTATCGACGAACTCATTTGTTTCTTGTCAAATAATACCATCTGTTTAACCTTTAACATTAACATGTTCTTACCTTAAACCTACCCTGATAATATTTAGCTTATTATCCAGAGTGATTAGGTCTCAAATTATTTTCACATTATTTTTATTATTATCCTTGTCTACTTTTACTCCCCCTCATTTCCAGTCCAGTTGACCTTTTATTTTTTATATATAAATGTTCTTAACAAGTATATGTGTGATCAGATTGTATTGAGCTAATATATCACACAGTTCTGATAATCTTCGTCTTCTTATTATACTACCGAAATTTAACATGTTTTAGTTAATAACCGTTTCATTAAGACATTGAACTTGTAAGAATTCTCTTTTCAGGCTTATGACCTGTAGAACAGATATAATATCTTTATTTTCACTGAAAATGAAAGGTACCTCGTGTGGAAGCAATTTCGATATCTAATGACTCAATTGTCTTTAAATATAAGGGGATATATTATGGTAGCGCATTGTTAAAATAAATTTTTGTTCAGAGAATGTTATATTACTACAATAAGTAATAGTACTGAATACATTAGATGAAATTGAAATTTTCGAATCTAATGAAAACATACTCTGATAACAACAAATGAACCAAAGCTTGAAAATAGGAAAAAACGTTAATGCAAATATATGTATTATGTTGTTGAATTGTATCTTCCAATTGTCATTTAGGACTGCAATTGATCAGTCTCTTGTTGTCATATGTGCCTGCTGTGCGGACTACCTCTATATTGCCTGAAGTCACAAGCCTTATGAGCAAAGAAGGACTTAGTAGCTAAATGGATAACGTGATGGCGTTTGAAGCGAAAGGTACTGGATTCGAGTCCCAGGGTGAACATCATTTCTGAGATGCAGGTACATCCAGCTGACGAGCCCCAAATGGGACGAGACGCGCGTCCTGGTTTCCTCTGCTAGCCACTATCCATCTTTGCTTATAAGACAACGCGTAATAGTTTGCAAAACAATTACCATTTTATCCAAATATATCAGTTATGAAGAGTAGTGGTATTACAAATATATTTCCTTATATTCTAAACTTTGCACTAATCAAATTACACTTGACGGAGGAGCTTTGGAGGATGTGGAAACCTTTACATATCGGGGCAGCATCATCGATGAACACGGTGGATCAGATGCAGATGTGAGGGCGCGGATCGGCAAAGCAAGAGCAGCATACCTACAACTGAAGAATATCTGGAGCTCAAAACAATTGTCAACCAACACCAAGGTTAGAATTTTCAATACAAATGTCAAGACAGTTCTACTGTATGGGGCGGAGACGTGGAGAACTACGAAAGCCATTATCCAGAAGATACAAGTGTTTATTAACAGTTGTCTACGCAAGATACTTCAGATCCGATGGCCAGACACTATCAGTAACAAGTTACTGTGGGAGACAACAAACCAGATTCCAGCGGAGGAAGAAATCAGGAAGAAGCACTGGAAGTGGATTGGGCACACATTGAGGAAATCACCCAATTGTGTCACAAGACAAGCCCTCACATGGAATCCTGAAGGTCAAAGGAGAAGAGGAAGACCAAAGAACACATTACGCCGAGAAATAGAGACAGACATGAGAAGAATAAACAAGAACTGGATAGAACTAGAAAAGAAGGCCCAGGACAGAGTGGGTTGGAGAAAGCTGGTCGGCGGCCTATGTTCCATTGGGAGTAACAGGCGTAAGTAAGTAAGTAAGTAATATTCTAAGCTTACTTAAAGATAATAAAATTTCTTTAAGCTTAAATACAAAAAATAATCTAATATACGAAAAGCTATCAACATTCTAGATTTAGCACAGAATGACTATGTATAAATTGTGTATTTTCTAAATTTAGTTTCAATCAACTAACTATTAATGCTGAAGTATTTTTTTAAAATTATTAACTGCTGTGTTATTATTCACTTCACTATTCTGTCAAGCTTGCCATAGCGAATACCACAATCAATTTTCTGCGAAGGCGGAATTTTCTTTTTCTTATTCAATGACATTATGGGTTATTTTAATTATCTGAACACTTCATTATCATCGGCGATAAAACTAATGAATATATCGGAATAGGCTTTTTGTGGAGATGTTTAGTAATTTTACAGTTGAAATCATGAGTCAATTGAAGCTAGACCACCATGGAAGACCTGGAAGCACTGGACAAAAAGCCCTTACGATAATAAACATCATGTGCTCACTGGTGACTGACTTCAAGAGATATTTCCTGGAGTTCTAGTGATAAGCAGTGACCAGTGCATTTCACCGTGTCTGTTGTGAGATATCAACTCACTGAAGACATTGGTGAAATGGTTGCTCGATTTCGTGAATTGGTTGAAGTTAGACATTAACACCGTTGGATGCCAGCCGACTCAGTGGTCTAGTGGTTAAGCGCTCGCGCGCGAGACTGATATATCCTGGGTTCGATTCTCACGAGGCGGGATCGTGGATGCGCACTGCTGAGGAGTCCCACAATAGGACGAGTTGGCCGTCCATTGCTTCCAGATTCTCCATGGTGGTCTTACTTCAATTGACTCATAGTTTCAACTATATTATGAATATATATATTGTTCATAGAATGTAAATACTGTAAAAGCAACTATTACCATACAGTACGTTGTAAGTTTGAAAACTGCTCAGTATACTTCATTTTGATCACCCAGATAATAATAACTATTATCTCATTGAAGCTAAATATATTCTTAAGTATAGAATGTTGTTGACTATAATTGAAAACAATTCCGTTTTTCAATGAAAAAAAATATCCATAAAAACTGTGTTAAGATACATTTCGAAGAAGGAAAAATCACTTAACTTCATCGTTCCTCATTTTTTTTTAAACTAACCTCAACAAATCTATTCCTTCTTTTTAAGAATCATTCTCTGTTGAAACACAGTCTTTATTGTATAAAGAAACTAATATTAACAAAAAAAAAATTAACTTAACTATTTCACGCACAATAATAATTTACTGATGAATTTTCTTATAAGTAATCGTTTTAGTCAAGACGAAAAAACAAACAAGCAAACAAACATAAAATGGATATTTACTTCTCATTTACATAAATAAGGTTTCTATTTGATTTATCGGAAGAATGAAAACAAACATACAGACAAACGAACATACAAACAAACATACAAACTAGTCCCATCCATTCATAAGGATAAACAAATAGAATATATAAAGTAAAAAAATAGAAGAAAAAAATAATAAACAACATTAAAAAAAATCAACATTTTCTATCATCTAACACAATAATAAATAAATGGGGGTAAAAGAAACATTAAAGACAATTTAAATTTGTATATTAGGTAGGTAGGTAAGTAGGTAGGGAAGGAGGTAAATTGATTATTTTCAAAGATCACGAAATCTCTTTTTTTGTTTATGCCAAAAAAATATTTATGTGCTAACTCATAGGGTTATATGTATAATACCCTTAATATAAATACAGTTATCTGAAATCACAGTTGGCGGGGTGGGGTTACAAATAACAATCAACTAGTACAATTTAATAAACACTTTACAGTAGTTTATGAATATATATATTCAATACAAACAATAATACAGTGATTGATTACTGTGTTGTAGTTAATATGATGTTTGTATTGTCTTTAGTCACGATAAAAACTTCTATTGGTTACGTTGTAGTGTACTGATCAATCTTAATAGTTCAACACTGAAACGATTTTTTTTATTAGTTTTAACTATTTGAGGATCAGTCAGTCAGTCAGCTACATTGTAGGACCAGGCACATATATGCATCGGTCCAAGTTGCCATACCTCGTTAGCACAACAAGATGAACACCGGATTCATAGAAGTAGTTAATTTAGTGGTGGTAGTATATAAAGAAAGGTTGTATATAAGGATATAGTATAGGAAGGAAAAAAGTTATGAAGCAATTTTAATCTCAAGGTTAAGGGAAGATAAAGAGAGTATACACCTACACCATTGTGATCGATTCTGAGCCATGTCACCTAGAGTCTCCAACCATTGGTTATGATAGTCACGCGGACCCCAACCAGGTAGTCTGCATCTGCCAACATGGCTCAGACTAGAAGTTAGTGACTTCAAGCACTGATGCCATGTTTTGGTTTGGCCGCCCCTAACTCTCTTCCAACCATCCCCAATACTAGTCAGCATTGCGCGTCGTGGTAATCGGTGTTCAGGCATACGTAACACGTGGCCCCATCCATCTCAGTCAATGAAGATTCATGACCTCATCAACTGATTTACCATCATTCCCTAATGCCCGGTGATCCGGGTAAGGATAATTCAATTGGTATTTATAACCATCAAAAAAAAAAGAAAAATTTGAACGTTTATACGAGGATATGATTCTTTGTATAGTGATGTAAACTTATACGAATATGTTTTCAGTGCTTTTATACAAAAGAAAGCCGTACTTTTAAAAGTTCAATGGACGGGTTTTCTCATGTTTAGTGACATTTTTCGATAATTACTTTAATAGACTGTGCACTTAATTTTGTGTTCGTATAGAATAGGTCATCTTTACTTTCTTATTAAGATATTGTATATTTAAGGTAGATTGGAAAGTAATAAATTATTGTAATCTTACTAGTGGAATCTAACTCCGCCTGTAGCCCCTCCCCGGGAGCTACTGCCGGTCTCAAGCCCGGATAAAGAAGGAGGGTTGGCCATTGGGTTAGCGACCCCGTCCCGTAGAAAACTAAATCGCTATAAAACGCTAACTAGAAAAAATAATTCAATAAATTTAAACTCTGCCCTGGGAAATGAAGGAAGAATTATGACACCTCATGATGAAAGTCAAGTTCCTTCGGAAGTCAGGAGGTCGATGCCCCTTCTAACAACCAGAGCAAAAATTTTTATAGGTACATGGAACACTAGTGGAATCTGTCGTAAGATCTTTAAATTGCACATTGATTATCTGGACCGAAAACCAACAACTCCTCGCGGCAATCTTCAGTCATTCACTGTCTTAAAGGGACGTTGCTAAAAAGCCACAGCATCATAATTTCAGACATTACATTAAGAAATAAAATGAAAACAAAAGATTTAATTCAGACAAATTGTTATATTTACGAAATTGATGGGGAAGCTGATCGTCCATTTATGCATTCGTTTACTAATTATCAAATCTATATGATTGAATTATTATTATTATTATCAGTATGTGGTTGTTGGGATTATTAAATTTTTGATTGAGATCATGAATAGACAATGATAGACCACCATTGAAAAGCTGGAATCACTGGGCAGCCGTTTCGTCATAATATGGGACTCCTCAGCAGTGCACATCCATGATCCCGTACGTAGGATTGGAACCCAGGACCTTCAGTCTCGCGGGCGAACGCGTAATTACTAAACCACTTAGTTGGTTGCCATTCAAAGTTGTTAATGTCTAACATCAACTAATCCACGAAATTGCGCTACAATCTACCACTGTCTTTAGCTGACATGGTATAATTCCACTGGTCACGGCTTCTCATAAGAACTCCGATAATTCCCTCATGAAGCTAGTCACTAGTCAGCACATGGTTTTTATCGGTATGGGGTCGTGAAGATCATTAAGTTTTTGATTGATACTATCACTGTTATCAATGGCTTTATTCAACATCATATTTTGGTACAGTATAAAATTTTCAGCACAAATCATTTTAACAATTTTCCTTTGCATAGGGAAAACCGAAATATCCGATAACTGTATGCCTGTATACATGAATTAAGCAATTAAACTATCTGGATTTAAATGAAGCGTTTTTCAATAAGATAAGAATTTACACAGCTTTTGATTAACAACATATTTAAGAATAGAAGTTAATGACTAGGTCAGCTCTTTTAACCTGTTGGTCACAGATTATATTTGCTAGATAAGGTAATCAAAAGATTTGATTACGTCATCAAGTTATGATGGATTCAGAATATTACCGTGAGACAAAATTCTGACTGTTCAAAAAGATCACTATCCTGGACATCCATTCTTCCTAGTTTTTTTCTATGTATCGACTTCTGTGTTCTCTATAACTTTATCAGGTATGATGATGTAATGCTCAGTATGAATTATCAAAACATGAAGAATGTTTCAGCGCTGTCAATCCAATAATACACGTATTGTACTTTGAAAAATTCCCATATTGTGATTTAGAACAACATATATAAGCGAACAATATTGTTTTTGATTAGATCCTCATCAGGCTTTACTCTAATATACAGTAATATTTATATACATATATAAAATTATTAAACCAGTCAAGGTAGACTATGAGACCATGATAAATTACATAAATAAACATAATCAGTGGAAAGTAAAAATTGGTAGTGTAATGACAGGTGTACTAGTTGTGATAAGAATAATAAAAGGCTTGAATCAATGTTACATAATGGGAAAATAGGTCAATGATTAGAAAAATATAGACACTGAAATAACATTCGTAAAAATTATAAGATTACGCAATAAGAAATGTTCAGATAATTGGACTGTGAAACGTATATTTGAAAAAAATAATTAAATAATTGGTAGGAGGAGGTGAAGAAAAATAAACGTAGAAAGAGTATGGGAAATTATGAAAAATCATTTATTAAGGCCAATGAAGTGATAAAGATGTTACAAATTTTTTTCATGAACACAAAGGCTTGGATTGTTGGCTCGAATTCATATAGCTTCTGCTATATGTAAGAGACGAAAACAAACCCTATAAGGAAAACTAGTAAGAATACGATAAATAACTTTAAATGACTTATTTCTGTCAACTATATGACCACTATCGATCAAGTGTGAAAGAATCGAGCTCCGTATTGCCTTGACAGTACCTTTTCCTAGCCACGAAGGTAGGTGTTAACTAACTCTTTGGTTCAGTTGTATGGTAGTGCGCCCAATCCAGCTTTCTCCACAGGAGCAGATGAATTTGTAGATACACATAGAAGTGGCATAACCAGATAACTTATCCTTTAGTTGGGGAATCACCATAGATCGTGTCGAGTACGACTATTAACTATACTATTATCAATTTTTTGTCATCCGTATTTAAAAACATTAAAAATACTATACAGAACGTAGTTGAAATAATTTGATAATTATTTCAGAGGTAAACGATTCTATCTATTTTAAATAAAAAGATGGTTATTCTACAGAATAACTCAAAATAATTGAATATTCCATGCTTTTTGAAAAATCTTTAAACAAATGATACAATCTTCGTATAGAACAGATGAGGTGTGGTTAGATGTAAAATCCAGGACGCATGTTTTATCTTAGTTGGGACTCGTCAGTTCGGTTTATGTGTAATTTCCTCACTAATTTTCTGCATATAAATACTTCATCTAACTAAATTGTATTTTAGAATTATTTTGACTTATTTTTAAACAGTTGAGATCATGAGTCAATTGAAACTAGACCGACATGGAAAACCTGGAAGCACTGGACAGCCGTTTCGTCCTATTGTGGGACTCCTCAGTGGCAGTGCGCATTCACGATTCCGCCTCGCGAGATTCGAACCCAGGACTGTAGTGACTTTATAAAAAAATAAGAAGTATGCTAATTCGTTATTGATTTTTATGTCTGGCTTTTATCACGTGCATTATCCACCAATCGAAATATGACTTTCCCTATCTTAACACTGTGCCTAATCAATGACGTTCGACCAGTATGAGCAGTCTAGCGTCCTTATTGGTCCCTTGTCCGCCTAGCCCTTCAAATTGAGTCCAGAACACCAATTGTAGCTTCTGCTATACGAATCTATGCAAATCGTTTATTCCAAGCATACTCGGTTTATATACTAGACAGACATACCGCATCACACCATAAATTAGAAAATAATATTTGTACAAGATCAAGCCAAATGTGGCTGTGAACGTGGGATACAGTAATCAATAAATTGAATATAATTTAGGAACAGTAAGTCGTACAGTAATAATTCATAGGTCAAAATGAAGCTTGTAGTAAGATGAATATAGATATACATAATCTAATCACTCAATGGCTAAACAACAAGAATATACATAGAATAATCGTACATTAATAGGTCCCGGAAATTACCCGTACTTATATCTTTACTAGGATATAACAAGGACTTACCAGTCTCGCGCCAGAGCACTTAACCGATAGACATTTTTTACATAGATTACTCTGACAAATAATTTTGTGATCCCATCGATCATGAATATACAATTTTTAAGAATTATTCTTCCTTTTATTAGTAGCTGTTATTACGACTGTGAAAAGATTTGTACCACATATGTTTAAACTTTCATGTTCAAAATTAGACATGATATTAGACAGATCATATATTCTTCACCTTATACCTCAACCTAGTACATACTATGTAAAATCACTTAGACCAGAGACCACATTACTACTAAAGAGTTGATGTACATGATATTGGTCACTACTTATCAGTTAATTGTGAATATATTTAAGTCCTACAGGACGTAAGTTAAGGTCTGGACCAATTAGTGATAACGTTACTAACTTCGAAGCTGGGTGGAAAGGATCGAATCCGTCCGAGAGCATCAATTTACTTAAGATTACAGGTACACATAGCTGAGAGTGCCAAAGAGCACAAAATCTAGGTCTAGGATTAACTGTTTACTACCTCCAACCATCACTATACATGTGTATTTTGTTGGCGTTCCAACTGTTGAGAATCCTTATATTCTTCTGGAAATATAATTGGAATCATAAAATGTCTACTTCCTCTTACTTACGGTAACTATGAAAAGAAGATGAGTACGATAATTTAATAATTTATAAAGATATATTAAATGGAGATTCGTAAAACACATACCTGGACTACCCAGTAGCGATAATTGCTGCACACAATTAATCAATGATGGTCAATTAGTACACACGATTTAATTGATTAGTATACAAGCTTGATAATACTCTTATTATGGAAAAAATGTTAAATGGAGACATTAAAATTTTTTAAACAAAAATAAATACTTTTAAAAATGGCCATTTGGAAAACATATGTCAGTAGATGATGTTGATAAATGACTTCATTGTTTATTTTACAGAAAAAATAGGTGTTATCTAACAAAAGCTTTACTTTATGTAGACATATATATAGACTAATAAATTGTACATATCTCAGTAGTATAGGTTGTCAGTTGCGGCTTGAATAAATCAACGACAAAATCTTAGACTGTGAATCTGGGTGACATACAGCCTAATCCAACAGGTATTGTCAGTGCGTTCGATACTGCAGGTACGTTATTTCTGTGACTTGTTCCAACATGTACAAAACCTAGGTTCAGGATATCATGATAAATACCAACAATCACCCAACACACACATACTCTTTGTTGGTAAATGATTCGGGTCATAGGCTTTCAGGAAATTAAATAATTAGTAAATTACGTTACGTCATCGATTGGTATTTGCAATTAATTACAGTTTCTTACGATAAACTTAATGTTTTTACATTTGTCGTCTACCAGCTGTTCTTCATTCGGTTTATATCATATTAATAAATGCAATCGAAAAGTAGTATATACTGTTAAAATATTTTACTTATGCTAATTAATAATTCCTAATTAAAGTACGTCATAAACCACCGATAAATTATTTTCAATGATCAGTGACACTTGATTACCATTTGCATGTATGTACATCGTAGTCTCATGAACGTTAAAACTGGAAGGTGAATTATTCAAAACAAAAAAGAAATACTTCAATAAGCCTAATTATGAACCTATGACGATTTGAAGATATTCATACTTCTTATTTGTATAAATACGTATCACTATTCTACATTATGTATCCAATGCTACAGTTTTTACAGCCCGTTACTATCTCATAAACCACAAACAGCTCATTTAACCTGGAAGTTTTATATCTTCTGTGCAGAACCTCATTTATGTGAGTGCAGAAAAGTCTTTCTTCACAAAAGGTTCCACACGTTCATCAGAATCCGTCAGCGAGCACCAGCTCCTTCAAGATTACAGGTACACCTTGCTGACGAGTGCCAAGTAGCACGAAACCCGGGTCCAGGGTTTCCTGTTGACCACCTTCAAACACCATCTTATCACAAAGAGTTTCCATATCACTTGTTGTTCATTGCAATATAAAGTTCAAAAAGACTGATATCCATGTCTCCGTAATGTATAACGTTCCGATTCATTATGTGGATATGTAAAAACATAGTCTCAGTTGTATACTGAGTATTACGTAATCAACTATTGAAATGCAATAAAAATGTGGTTCAAATATCATAATACTAAAAATTACCATATTGTAAATTAGAACAACACTTATAAGCGAACAATATTGTTTTGTTGTAGTTGATTTAAAATAATTTATCGTATACCTAATAACTCACTTGATGGAGTTTGGTCTCGTCTCTTACATATAACAGAAGCTATAGGGATTCGAGTTAACAATCCAAGTCTTTGTACTCACAAGAAATTTTTAACACCCATATATCTTCCTTGGCCGAATCACCCTAAATAAATGATTCTGTGTATTATTATTTTCCATACTCATTGTTCGTTTACTTTTCTTCATATAAACTCATAATTATTTTTGTATATTAGAGTAAATTCTGATGAAGATCTAATTAAAGCAATTTGGTTCGCTTATATATGTTGTTCTAATTCACAATATTGGGGATTTTTAAAATTTTGAAGATACCAAGAAGAACTGGACTGATGCTTTTTATCAACTTAGAACTATTCAGTAGTAGGTTCATGCAACTCCACTTAAGATTGGCCACTCATCAAATTTCGTAGTACCTATCTACAAAGGCATAATTACTTCAATAAAACATTTTCTCATATGATTTAAATGTTTTATTTAAATGAAAATTATTAGTGACTTAAAAAATAAACTAAAGTGGGTAAATCACACCAAAAGACGTTTTTGTGACAAAATAGCAGAATATCTTCTAATAAATAACAGTAACGATAGAAGATTAAAATTCTAGAGTATTAACAGTTGATTGAAATCAGAATTGTAAATAGCTAGTTACCATTTTACTGGTCTAAAGGTCTTGGACTCAACTCTTGGACTGGTTTCAGTTACAAACTGTTAAGCAGAAGAAATAAGTCTCTAGTGTTTCTTAGTTTTCAAAAGTTATCTAATTAAAAGACAGTCTGTGACATAAATTAAATATCAGAAGGGGGTTTTGTGGAGATTTTAGTAATTTCATATAGTTGAGATCATGAGTCAATTGAAGCTAGACTACCATCGAAAACCTGGAAGCACTGCACGGCCAACTAGTCTTATTGTGGGACTCCTCAACAGTGCACATCCACGATCCCGCCTCACAAGATTCGAACCCAAAACCTATCAGTCTCGCACTTAACCACTAGACCACTGATCCGGCCGGCATCCAACGGTGTTAATGTCTAACTTCAACTAATCCATGAAATTGAGAAACCATTCACCATTATTTTCAGTGAGTTGATATCTCCCAACAGACCTGGTTGCACTCCACTGGTCACTGCTTTTCAATATAACTCCAGGAAATACCTCATGGAGACAGGTTTTCCAACGTGGTCTAGCTTCAATTGACTCATGATCTCAACTATATAAAATAAATTAAATAGTCTTGCTTCTAAACAATAAAGCAGTTCTATTCAAGTCATAAAAACCACTCATCTATAATTTTTAAAATAATAAATTAAGTGATTTTATTAATTAAATAATTGTTACATGAATCATATCTTCATTTGTTTCGAAAGTGAATTGATATTGATATTAATGATCCATTTTCAATGCTTCATCTCACCTCTCTGATTTGATAAAGAAATATACTATTGAACTTATCTATTCCCTTCTTCTCCTTAATTGTTATGTTATTCAAGCATAACATCTGAAGTAATCGAATGAATATCATACGTTATTTCTGTTTTAATGAATCATTGACCTTTTCTTATTATCAATGATGCATAGATTTATTATTGAAAATATTTATTTCTTATTTCATTTCAAATGACTTAATTGAATAATTTCAATGAAGAAAAAAGGAGAAGAAGAAAGGCAATTAAGTTGATTACTAAAGCATGACATTTTATTAGCTAATGGAACAATTGACATATATATACGTGGGGGTTGTTTGTGGAGATTTTTAGTAATTTTTATATATAGTTGAAATCATGAATCAATTGAAGGTAGACCACCATGGAAAACCTGGAAGCACTGGACGGCCAACTCGTTCTACTGTGGGACTCCTCAGCAGTGCGCATCCACGATCCCGCCTCGTGAGAATCGAACCCAGGATCTACCGGTCTCGCGCTCGAGCACTTAACCGATAGATCACTAAGCCGGCATCCAACGGTGTTAATGTCCAACTTCAACCAATCCACGAAGTTGAGCAACCATTTCACCAATGTCATCAGTGAGCTGATATCTCCCAACAGACCTGGTTGACGAAATGGCTGTCCAATGCTTCCAGGTTTACCATAGTGGTCTAGCTTCAATTGACTCATGATTTCAACTATATATATGTATTGATATATGAATGAGTTGATGTTTAAGTTAAATTCACTTTATACTTAGTATATAAGTAAGCATATAATTCTAGTTGTGTAAATGTGATTTATTTTTACTACGTAGATTTAATAATATGATTTAATTCTTAGTGTTCAGTTTTGAGCAAACTGTAAGGTGGTCTGCTTGAATATCTGGGTTACCTGTTCTTGACATCTAGATAAATCAACAAGTTATATGTTTGTTTTTGTTTGGTTTAACACATCATTATGCTTATTAGTGTCATAGCCTATTCAGGTGCATTTATGAAAAGTTTATGACATATCGCTGTACAAGTTACAAAACAACTCAATCAGAGATATTGTAGCGTCTTTGCAATATATATCGAAAAGAGTATACGTTAATCAGATATCGATTCCTGAACAGCTAGCATCTAACTAGTGACCACTCAATATTTATCTCAAAGGTGGATCAAGAAATAAGAAAAGGGGAGTTGTTGAAATACTTTGTGCTGAGAATACTATATTGTACCAAAAATATGTCGAATAAAGCCACTAATAATAATAATTTATTGACTTTGGTTAGACTACATTAAAAATTAAAGCATGAGTGACATTCATCCTAGAATATAATGGATTACATTGTATTTCGTTGTAATCCCTTCAGCTACATACTAGCTAAATAGTTTTACCATTTTAAATTTCTAAATTTTTAAATGTTAATTGTCCTACTATAAAAAATAATATTTAAAGTGTGTTAATGTGTGATGTATACTACTTATGTCAATAGACATAAATAATAGTTAACATCAATCAAAAGTGAAATGTCTGGCAACAGAATGTTGAAAAGATCAAATTGAAGAGAACGGGAATGCAATCAGAGAGTTATTGTAATAGTAATGAAGGAATGATAGAGTTTGAGATAATTAATAGGTTTCCGATATGAAGAATTTAAACTTGACCCCATTCCATAAGCGAGTGGCTATCAGGACTCAGTAGCTGAGTGGATAACACGATGGCGTTTGAAGCGAACGGTAATGGGATCGAGTCCTAGAGTGAACATCAACTCTGAGATGCAGGTGCATCCAGCTGACGAGTCCCAAACAGGACGAAACGCGCGTGCTGGATTCCACTACTAGCCACTTTCCGTCTTTGCTTACGAAGTATTTAATGTTTAGTTTTCTACATTTTATGAAAGAACTCTGTAATTTTGCATTGAATAATAAATTGGTTGTCTCCATCTGAGTTCTTGTTCACTACGAATAAAGCAATGCATTGAGATTTTTTTAACAGCATTCAAAAAATGAAATGATATTATAAGCAAAGATGGGTAGTGGCTAGCAGTGGAATCTAGGACAAGCGTTCCGTCCTATTTGGGACTCGTCAGCTGGATGTACCTGCATCTCAGAGTTGATGTTCACTCTGGTACTCGAACACAGTACCTTTCGCTTCAAACGTCATCGCGTTATCCACTCAGCTACTAAGTCCTGATATCTACGTGCTTGTAGAATGAAGTGAATTTTTAATTCACTTAGTATTGTTTGCTTGAAATTCTTATTGATGTTAGGTGTGCAATTAATTAAGGCTATATCGAGGCAATACACACAGTATGCACATATGCCAGTTGATGATTATCAGTTGAAGTCCTAAACATCAATGGGAAGATTCAAACAAACAATACTAAGTGGATTGAAATGATAGTTTTAAAATACTTCAAGTCAATTTTATCATGTTATCTATTGAAAAACCTAAGGGGTTTCAGAGAGAAATATATTTGAGTTCAACTTACTAGTTTGTGATTGGAATTAATTAAATAGTAAAACTGAAGTAAACAGGTTATTATTTTTAATTGTCATGGTAGATAAATGTCAACCACTGATTCGTCTTAAATACAAAGATCAAGTTTAAGTATTAGAATTTCCATTTCTTTGGTTAATTTTATTAATATAGAGTTGGATTATTTGTTGATTATTTTGTCTACATAGAATATATCCAACTTATCGTCCTATTTTAATTAGATGTTATGCTATCGAAAGCATAGGTTCTTCGGAATACACTCAACGAAATATGTAAATGTTCAACTTTCTATTATTTCAGAGTACATGATTTTGTACGTACATGTAAGTTGATTTAGGTAGATGAACATGAAATATGTCGGGTATCTGTTTACCTTCGTTTATGTTGATGATCAATTCTCAACTACTTTTACACTCCGTAAATATTATTCTTCTACTTGAAGTTTGCGCTGCTAATGTCGTTCAGAAGGACAACGAAAGCTCCACGACCTAACCATCCAGCCCATCGAACAAAACTCCAAAATTATTGTTTATTGTAAAGCAAATTACATTTACAGATACCAAATTATGTTAACAATCCAAAATAATCAGACTATTCAACTGAAAAGGATACAACAAAAATATAATGAATCCATTATATTCTAGAATTATTATCATTCTTGTTTTATTTAAATGTATTAAAGGAATTAGTTAGATATGACTGTTATTTAAGCTTTCTCAAAATTTATAACTGTGTTTATAATCTACATAGTATTGTTTGTTTTTGAATCTTCCCATTGAAGTGAAAGGTACTGGGTTCGAGTCCCAGAGTGAACATCAACTCTGAGATACAAGTACATCCAGCTGACGAGTCCCAGATAAGACAAAACGCGCGACCTGGATTCCACTGATAGCCATTTTTGCTTGTGTTTATAATCATTGTCAATTTTTGTATGTTTACTAGACAATGAATGTTTGTTTATTTATTTTATCATTATTGCTGTTACTTTTTAGCTTTGTTCTCTAAAGTTATTCATAGAATAAGATTTTTTTTCCCTTTTTTCTTTTGTTTTTCTTGATAGTCATTTTTATCATTTTTACCAATTGTGATCAACAACTTTTAATTGACATTTATGTCAAGTTTCCCTTTTCTCTGATGTTATGTTTTGTTGTTTTTTTCTTTAAGATATGTCCTAGAACACAAAAAATGTTTGAGGACAGTAGAATTAAAAAATCGATTAATGGTTGATTTTTTCTGTCCCACCCATTCAAGTCAATATTTATGATCTAAATAAAATAAATGGAATTAGCTATATCATCAATCAAGTAAAACCGCGTAGTTGTGCAAAAGTAAAATTCTGAATTAATAATTTATTGAAAAATAATTATTATACAGACATGAAATGAACTAAAGCATGAAATATTAATAAGCTGATAATGTCTTCATAACATTGATTATGTTGGGAATTATTATTATTACTTTTATTATCTAAACAAATAAATATTAGTACAAGGGAGCACTAAATATATATGCGCCACACAAATCTCATTTCATTTGTGTGAGGGCTGTGATACTGCCCATGTGCGCAAACTGAAGCAAGCGGTTTTCTTAGGGGGTCGTATCCGGAGCCTTTGACCTAAAGGTATGATCCACAAGGCAGTGAAGCATCGTAAAGAGATGCAGTCCCATGGTAGCCGGTGGCCAACGACTGATTTATACGCCATTTGTTCACTCAGGATACTGGAGCCCATGTGCACCATTGGTTTGGAATCAGGGTTTTCCATCTCCCCTAGGTGAACATTCCGTGTCCACCAACCCTGTTAAAGCATCGGACATTCGCTTTTCGTCCTCTCAATTTCGTAAACAACAGTAATGCCACGAGAAGGCAGTGAGTAGATTTTCCCTGACAGAGGCTATATACACGTGACCATGTGAGAGCATTTGGAGGGGGAGTGAGGACTCTCCTCACTCTCGGCCGTACCAGGACATTTGGGGGCTACTGTGTAAGTAATGACAATATTTGACACAGAATACTAGGTAACGATGGTAAATCAATTGATGAGATTGTGAATCTTGATTGTCTGAGGTAATTTAGACATGTATTATGCATAAAACCTAACCGATGCCTACCACGGCGGATAATGTCAACAGATGTAAGTTTAGACTCGAAAAAACTTTTGGGTAGCTAAAGAGAAACGTGACATCGATTCATGAAGTCGTTGAATGTTGGTCTAATCTATGTTGTTAGGTGCGGACGACGTCGTTGAAGTTCACACGATTATTATAATCAACAGTTAAAGACTTTGGGTGATATGACTCAGAACTGAATGCAATGCTGCATGTGCATTCACTTTTATCTTCCTTTAGATAATGAGTTCAAAAATTATCCTGTATTTTTAATTTTATTTTGCAAAGCCATTCTCATAGATTGGTATTTTCTATGCATAATATTTTTTATAACTGTTACAACTATTTACACGCTGGTAAATCACCGTGTGAATATGCAGTGAAAACTTGAATCGGTGGTCATATGTGCTAGATTCTACATTTTGTATGACTGGTGAATTGATTGTTCACTTACTGTATTTGTAGCTAATATTGTATTCAATCATAATATCATAAACTTGTTTTCTGTTGTAAAGCTGATCTTCGTTCCTTAAAGTTGAATTGTGTTACATGGGTTAAAGTTGACTTAATTATTAAAAAAATTGATTGAAATAGTCAGTAAGAATGATAAAGCAGTTTTTAACATGAAAATTCAATGTTCAACGAACATCCTGAAATAGTAGAACTTCAGTAAGTTGTTATTAGCCTACAAACTTGGAGAAAACTTACAAATTTTATTATTATTATCTAATATTAATGAAATCAATCAAATATAATAGAGAGTTATATTTATACTTGTAGAAAAGTCTATCAATTTATTCTTTAATTGAAAGCACGAGTCAATTGAAGCTAAACCACCATCGAAAACATGGAAGCACTGGACGGCCAACTCGTCCTATTGTGGGACTCCTCAGCAGTGCGCATCCACGATCCCACCTCAAGAGATTCGAACCCAGGACATATCAGTTTTGCGAGCGAGCGCTTAACCACTAGAGCACTGATCTGGCTGGCATCCAACGGTGTTATTGTCTAACTTCAACCGATCCACGAAATTGAGCGACACATCCGTCAATATCTTCAGTGAGTTCCTATCTCACGCCAGACGTGCTTGAACTCCACTGGTCACTGCTTCTCACAAGAACTCCAGGAAGTACCTCTCGAAGTCAGTCACTAGTGAGCAAATGATTATTATTATCCGAGGGGTTTTTGTGGAGATTTCAGTATTTTCATAGTTGAAAGCATGAGTCTTTAATCTTAATATCTGAACTTTGAGAAATAAGTTTGCTTAATAATATTTGACAAGCCAGAGTTTAAATAATAATGGTTGACTCTAATTTTTTCTGACAGTTTTAAGATGATATCTGAACACAAATGACGATATTCTCACAGTGTATTCTCAATTGATTCAAAAATATACTGGATTAGTTTTATCCTCATTGATAATAGAAATAGCTCTGTGAAAAAAACTTTTTTTTCATTCTTATCAGTGTGAAAATTTGTAGTGCCTTTAAAAGTTAGTTAAAGTAATAAACGACTGTATGAACTATCAATTACCGAATCAAACTATTCAATCATTCCTTTGATTGTCTATGAGAAAAAATCTTGCATTTTTAGACGTTCAATAATTCAATAGTAAACCATGAAGTCAATAACCATTCTCTTCAGGCTTTCTATTCTAAATACAACACTATTTACTGTACGAAGATATTCTGTAAATTGTATCTTAACAAACTAAAAGGATATTCGCCTTTAGTATACGCTGTAATGATATAAAATCAACTGATGAAGACAACTCATGGTCAAAAACTGTGAATACACTAATCAATTATTCGAGAAATCTTAATTTAAAACTTAATAATTAACAATGAATGTATTGTAGCAATTATAGTATAGCCCATTTAGATTATGGTTAATTTTGGTTAAGGCCTTTTATTAACTTACTTGACAGACAATGTTATTTGAATAGTAACAATCCGCATATTTCTTTGTACCGTTATGATCACTAGATCACATAACAGGCTCTAGTTGAAATGTTGATTGCTTAAATATCGCTATCCGCTAATAAACTGTTGTTACCGCTTCTCATTGCCTTCTGATTTCAAACATCGTTGATATTTATATTATAAAGGTCATCAAGGCAATTGAATAACGAGGCAAAGCCACTACAGTTTCAGTAAATAGACTTCATTTTAATGACAATAATTCTTTCTAATTTAATTGATTCCGAAAATTTAGAGGATTACTGATGTTTAATAAACATGTTCGACATATTAATTCTCAAGAAAAATATCAAATTCAACTTGTTTATTGAAAAGGTATTAATGTTGTTATACAGAATAAGAGTCAATCAAGCTTGGTTATGGAGGAACATTTAGTCATTACATTATATATTGCTTATTAGTCATAAAATAGCTACAATTAATTTATTTATTAGTTGAAATCATAGGTCAATTAAAGCTTGAGGTGTTTCCTGGAGTTCTAGTGAGGAGCTGTAACTAGCAAAGTTCAACCAGGTCTGTTGTGAGATAGTAACCTATTGAAGACAATGGTGGACGGTTGCACAACTTCGTGGATTGGCTGAAGTTGGACCGTTGGATTTCGGCTCGGTGGTCTACAGGTTGAGCTTTCGCCTGCGAGATCGAAGCTCCTGGGTTCGAGTCCCAAGTGCAGGGTCGTGGATGCGCACTGCTGAAGAGTTCCATACTAGGATGAAACGGTTGTTCAGTGCTTCCAGGTTTTCGATGGCGGTCTTGCTTTAATTGACTCATGAATTCAACTATTAAACTACTAAAATCTCCACAAAATCCCCATTCTGATAAATAATTTATTCCACCTTTTTTCTCTACAAAAATGAAACAGAGTTAGAAAGGTTCAAATGAATTTCGTATGGTAAATTAATCAGGCTCATATTTATACGAGTCTCGGAATGAGCGACAAATCTAACTCAAATCTATCTCATTCAACTGTCATGTCCCAAATATGAAAAACCGTGTGTCCTAAATTTCACTCCAAGCCATCATACATCTCTGTTTATTTCTAATTTATTTTATAAAATACAAACAACAATTTCCATTCTTATGTGAAAAATTTATTGTGTACTCACTTACTTATGTCATTTTCCCATCATAGAGGAGCATAGGCCACTCACTAGCATTCTCCGTCCAACTCTGTCCTGGACAATCGTTTCCAGTTTTTTCCACCTGTAGCCTTTCTAAGGCTAGTGCCAGTCCTAATCCCGGATAAAGGAGGAGGATTGTACATGGGGTCAGTAATCTCATCCCGTAGAAAATAACCTTGCTAAAAAAACGTTAACCAGAATGTATACTAAGCAACAACAACGCAGACTGTCTAAACTTGAAATAAACATAGTCTTTTTTTAATAAACAGATGGCTAAAAAGAATAATTCTGACAAAAACAAACTTAAATCTTCAAATAAATAAAAATAATTAACAAATTAGAATCGGTTAGGAATCAACCGTCTAAATGACAATTTTTTTTTCAATGTCAAGGAAGATAACTTGACTACTATAAAAATATTATCAGAAATAAAGGTATATTTCTTATAATAGTTGAGATCATGAATCAATTGAAGCTAGACCACCATAGAAAACCAGGAAGCACTGGACAACCGTTTTGTCTAGAAGTTAAGCGCTCGCGCTCGAAACTGAGAGGTCCTGGGTTCGAATCTCGTGAGGCGGGATCGTGGATGCGCACTACTGATGAGTCATACAATAAGATTAAATGGCCGTCCAGTGCTTCCATGCTTTCCAGGGGGTCATCCCCAACACTTGGATCCCTTTTCCTTCACTATTAAAATTACTATAATATCCACAAAACCCCTTATGACAGTAAAACGCTTTATTAAAATATGGTTTACATTAAATTGCAAAATCTAATGATGAACCGTTCAATAAAACGTATATACAAAAATAGTGATTTCCTTTGAGATATCGAAAACAGTTTGTAACTGAAAGTTTAAATAATGTAGCTAAGCTTGTGATTAAGTTCAATGAACTAGAGATTAAAATAATATAATAATATTTAACTACTACATTATTCCAGTCATGTAAAATAGAACTACACATCTAAACGAATAATATTGTATTTGATTAGATCTTTATCAAGTCTTACTCTGATACACGTTGATATTCACATGTATATATGAATAGTATTAAACCAATCCAGGTAATACATGAGTCAAGGTTAGCAATTTAGTTAACTACATAGAATAACATATTAACAAAGACTTCAGCAAGAAAGTACATAAACAGTCGACTAATCTTAACAGAAAACATGATTCCTCCAGAAGTCGTATCATCGTTCATTCCTATGCGATTAGTTCAAACAATTGAGTTTATATGTAAACAATTATCAGAAAAACAAACCAACACTAGCTTACTTCAAAAAGCCTTAGAGAATTACCTTGAGGGTTCATTTTTTCTTCAACTATATTAAAAACAAGCTGGCAGAGTAACAATGGCGTCAGCTTAAGACCCATTTCCAGTTTATTTCTTGCTAACCAATTTACAGACCCCTCTAAGAGTCTCTTAGAAACATAGATTTATAGCACCATTGCAACAAACATACATGCATTATCATCAAACAGAATATCAATAAAGAAATAATCTCGATAATGCAATAAGAAGACGAAGATTACCAGGACTATGTAGTTCTACATAGTTCTGATAATCTTCGTCTTCTTATTAAATTATCGAAATTTATCAAAGGGACTAATTGCTTTAAAGAAATAATCGTTATTCATTCTAAGGAAACACACTTAACAATCATTTTTATTTCTGAGAACATCATGATAAACCGAATTACTTTGATATTTCATTAAATAGACGGGAAGACGGCTTGTTAAATAAAAATATGCATTGAATTAATGTGAAACTTTGATGAAGACTTGATAGGAAACAATATTGCTCGCTTAAGTGCATTGATCTTATTATTAACATTTGTAGTTTACAGATTCAAGTTTTGAATCCTGATTGATAAACTGCAAGTAATATATTTAATAAATCTCGATTCCGAAACGGCAACATTTCTGTTTACTAGGAAATAACACAGTAATTTTACATTTCTTGTAAATTGAAGCTTCACAAAATGTAAGGTATACGCAAACAAATCAAATGAAATAACTAAGACTGGATATTAGAATTCGATAATTCTGTCTACATGTTCGGATGAAAAGTATACCTTAAAACTAGAAAAATAATTCATAATTAGATTTTTTTAATGGCTTCGAATATCTGACTCAAGATAGATCGTACGAATGATCGTTATCGAGATGATCATCCAACCTACCCTCGTATATAATCGTCTGCTTAAATCGCGTTGGTGAACAACAGGATTAAATAAGTCAAACACGAGAATATTTTTGAAATACATGTATTTCATACGTACTTACGTACGCCTGTTACCCCCAATGGAGCATAGGCTGTCGACCAGCATTCTTCAATCCACTCTGTCTTGGGCCTTCCTTTCTAGTTTTATCCAATTGTTGTTCATTATCCTCATGTCTGTCTCCATTTATCGGCACAATGTGTTCTCTTCTTCTTTGACCTTGAGGATTCCAAGTGAGGGCTTGCCTTGTGACGCAGTTGAGCGCTTTCTTCAATGTATGTCCTAATCACTACCAGAGCTTCTTCCTGATTTCTTCCTCCGCTGAAATCTGATTTCTTCTCTCCCACAGTAGATTGTTGCTGATATTGTTTGGCCAACGGATCTGAAGTATTTTGCGTAGACAACTGTTGATAAACACTTGTATCTTCTGGATAGTGGCTTTCTTAGTTCTTCACGTTTCCGCCCCATACAGTAGAACTGCCTTGACATTTGTATTGAAAATTCTAACTTTGGTGTTGGTTGACAGATAGTTGTTTTGAGTTCCAGATGTTCTTCAATTGTAGATATGTTGCTCTTGCTTTGCCGATCCGCGCCTTTGCATCTGCATCAGATCCACCTTGTTCATCAATGATGCTACCCAGATATGTAAAGGTTCTTACATCCTCCAAAGCTTCTCCGTCAAGTGTGATTTGACTGGTGCATGTTGTGTTGTATCGGAGAATCTCTCGTTGAGACCTACTGCTGCTGCGGCTGCTGCTACACTGGTCGTCTTCTCCCGCATTTTCTGTTGCGTGTGTGATAGAAGAGCCAGATCATCTGCGAAGTCTAAATCGTCAAGCTGAATCCTACCTGTCCACTGTTTCCCGTGCTTCCCTCTAGATGTTGACGTCTTCATGATCCAGTCAATCACCAAGAGAAAGAGAAGGGGTGAGAGTACGCAACCTAGCCTAACACCGGTCTTTACCTCGAATGAGTCGGTGAGTTGTCCTCCATGAAGGATTTTGCATTTTAATCCATCATAGGAAGTCCGTATGATATTGACTATCTTCTCAGGCACGCCGTAGTGTCGAAGAAGCCTCCATAGTGTCGTCCTGTCCACGCTATCAAATGCTTTCTCGTAGTCGATGAAGTTGATGTAGAGTGATGAATTCCATTCGATTGATTGTTCCACAATGATCAGTAGAGTTGTAATTTGGTCTGTACACGATCGATGCTTACGAAATCCAGCTTGTTGATCTCGAAGTTGGGAGTCTACGGAGTCTCTCATTCTATTTAACAATACCCTGTTGAAGACTTTTCCTGGTATTGAAAGGAGAGTGATACCTCTGTAGTTATCACACATGCTGAGATCTTTTTTCTCTGATATCTTGAATAGACGTCCTTTTTTCCAAAATGTATTTCATACAATCGTTGATTCAAACAAACGAACAAAGAAACGAAGCATAGAGAAGAGAGCGAAGCAAAATGACTTACAGTAGAAGATACATATGAGCCAACTCAATTTGATCAAGCGTCAGTCAATGTTTTTGGTCGAACAAAAATAAGTTACAAATATGTGTTGAACAGGATAAAAAGTGTACACACACTCATATGTAAACGGTTAAGGTTGATGAGCAAATAATTAACAAGGTCAAAATGTAACTCAACGAGAATGAGTAAATTGTCTTGTTTGGAAGCTAGAATAACTTGTGTGGGCTTGACATAGTAATCAACACTAAACTACACACAACAAATCTCGCAAAAAAGCACCCGTCTTACAATGTGTACCAAGAGGGTATCGCGCTAAGGTTGATAAACTAATTATCCAGTGATTGTTTTTATATTTTATCTCGTCGCTTACCTGATAGTTTTAAGATTAAAATCACAAATTAACCTGGTATTTAATTTTTAAAATACATTTTCTTATCTAAATAAGCATAGATCGACTACTTAAATATACTTATAAAATGTTGGAACCATTTCAGTGCGGATGATGTTTTTCTTAATTAGAAATCAACACCATTAGTTAGAGAATAAATTAAATTTGTTACAAGTCTAATTAAAAAGTAACTAACTCTACTGACCACAAGATAATCACTGTAATTTTATAGTTGAAATCATGAGTCAATTGAAGCTAGACCATCATCGAAAACCTGGAAGCACTGGACGACCGTTTCGTCCTAGTATGGGACTCCTCAGCAGTGCGCATCCACTATCCTGCTCGTGGGATTTAAACCCAGGAGCTATCGTTCTTGTGCGCGAACGCTTAACCTCTACTCCCATGAGCCGACATCTAACGGTGTTAGTGTCTAACTTCAACCAATCACTCTTATTGAGAATTTATTCAAGTAAATGTTTTGTCTTTTGGTATTAAAAAAAGATGTTGATCAATATAATAAGTCTAAAAATCATATAACGATTTTTGTCTTGATCACAAAATAGAATGAGAACAATTCGAGGCATTAAAAATAGTATTAGACGTCCGTTCTGTCTGAGTTCACAATACCATAGTAATACTCATTCACAACTCTATTTATACTGAAAGATAAGAGCATCCAAAAAGTTGTTTATCATACACTGGAAAAGAAAACATACAGTTTCAAAACAACATTCTGTAAGATAATGAATATGATGATCTATTTTCAAATAAAAGAAGAGATTATAAAAGAGATATCAACTCATTGAAGACAATTGGTGAACGGTCGCTCTAAATCGTGGATTGGTTGAAGTTAGACATTAACACCGTTGGATGGTCTATCGGTTGAGGGCTCTGGCTCGAGACTGGTAGGTCCTGGGTTCGAATCTCGTGAGTGCGGGATCGTGGATGCACACTGCTGAGGAGTCTCATAATAGGACGAGTTGGCCGTCCAGTGCTTCCAGGTTTTCGATGGTGGTCTAGCTTCAATCGACTCATGATTTCAACTGTGAAAATTAAAAGAAAACATATAAGTGTCAGTGTATCCATGTACCGATTATTGATTTTGTGTGATGATCGTTTTCTTTTTTATTTGAAGTACATTTATGTACAGAGGATTTCAATTAACATTTGTTTAGATTACGTAATACTTGATGATAATATATTTCATTAACTGTTCACCAAATAAACTATATGAAGTGATTTATCATTAGTTAACAAATAAATCATAAATACTAATATTTGAACAAAGAATATTTTTTCCCATAAATTCTCTTCAAGTACAACAATTACATATCCAAATCAATGATCCGAAAAAAATGACCAGGTTCAGGGTAAAGTACATAAATATTCACTTAGATTTCACTTGGTATTGTTTGTTCGAATCTTCCTATTAACGTTTAGGACTGCAATTGATCAGTCTCTTATTGACATATGTACATACTGTGCGTATTGCCTCGATATAACCTTAAATCACAAACATTATCAGCAAAGATAGACAGTGGCTAGCAGTGGAATCCAGGACGCGCGTTTCGTCCTATTTGGGACTATTAGGACTCAGTAGCTGAGTGGATAAAGTGAAAGGTACTGGGTTCAAGTCCCAGAGTGAACATCAACTCTGAGATACAGATACATAGAGCTGACGGGTCCCAAATAGGACGAAACGCGCGTTGTCGATTCCACTGCTAGCCACTATCCATCTTTGTTTATAAAGCTAATGTATATTTTTATAGTGTTATACTCTACCTAATAAAATATTTGACATTTTTTAAACATACAAAAATAAAGTATTATTTCCGTTATGATTAACAAACTAGGGAATATAGAATATAAAAATTTTATTTGCTGTAGAATCTGTAAACAGGGAACTAACAAAAGATGTTATATAACTGAAAAAGTCAACTTGTCTATCGGCAATAATTTTGAATTTTATACCAAAATAACTTACTATTATTGATTTTATGTCAAATTAAATGTTCAATATAGTTTTGTTGAAAGAGTAAACTTGTAAATTCTGTTTAATTTTAAGAATATTATAATCTCAAAAAATCAAAACATCCTGGAAAGATGCTTCGTCAAGGTTTCGGACTCTGTAACACTGAACACCCACTACTTAGCTAGAGATTTGGTTCGTAAATATCAAACCTTGCTGCGAGAGCAAAACATTTATCGTTCTTTAAAATTCTCAGTTACTAAATGATTCAGACGGTCAAACTGACTGGTAAATGTACGGAGTTTAGTGACGATCGATTGATGAAACCTTAGTTAATATATATATATATATATAATAACTTGTTATTAGTCAAGAGGCTTTGTGAATATTGTTAGATTATCAAGGTTTACTTCGTGGATTAATTTTTGTTAGGCCACAATTAAAAACCCTGAAGCACTGGATAGCTGTTTAGTCCAGGATTTCCAGTGATAAGACGTGAATATCAGGGTTCAACTGTCTTAGGTTTAAGACAGTTATCTACCACAGGCAACTGCATATGGTTGCCCAGTGTCATGAATCGAGTAAAATTAGTCATATAAACTACTAGATTTTGGCTTCATGGTCTAAAAGTTAGGTGTTCACATCAGTTAATGAGGGTCCTCAGAGGAATCTTGATGATGGGTTCATGGATGTGCAATGCTGGGAATCCCAAACTAGGACGAAATATCTGTCTAGTCCTCTCTGGTTGTCTAATTAAGATCAGTCTATGATGTAAACTATGAAAATAACTTACTGTTCAAAGGTATACTCGTAAAAACAAGACAAAAATGTGTCTTTAAAAATAGAAAATTTTGTATTTTTCTCTTTATCTAATTTATTCGATCACATTGTACGATTTCCTCGGCTACCAGTTCCTGTCATTTAGATATTTTAACAACTTATCTAATTTCGTTTGTTTCGATTCATCATTATGGCTATTAATTGCATAACCTATTCAGGTGCGTTTATGAAAAGTGTACAACCTTTCTTTGTACATGTTACAAAAGGCCCAATCAGAGATTTCGTGGTTGTTGACAATATACAGGGAAAAGAATGTACATTATTCAGATGTCGATTAACTGGACTGCCAACTTCTAACTGATGATCATTCAATATTTGTCGTCATGGTCGATCAAGAAGTAGGAAATGGAAACTTGTTGATATAATTTGTGGTGAGAATTCTATATTGTACCAAAAATATATTATTGAATAAAGCTTATAGTAAATAAATAAATAAATATGCGTGACATGAAAATGAAAACACAATACTATACACCATTATAAATTTTCTTCTGGATTTTTAATCAATATTTTCGCCCAATTATTTTTTTGTTTTTAAATTTCTCCATTCATTGAGACTTTGAGTTGGCTAATAACAATCAGTTTATAAGTTCTACTATGAGCTATACACATAAACTATCACGTATAACTATAGATAGATGGAAAATGTGTATATGGTAGTTAGATTTACAAAGAGAGAACAGCATTTTATGTTCAGAATGCATACACTTGTTTTTATACTATTGATGGTTTTATTTTTTAAATGTATAGATTCATTTTAGGCTTCTATCATGAACTGATTTCATCTGTGAATCAAGTGAAAAGCACAGAGTACACAATAAAAGTCTCATTCAATCAGGTGACTTCTCGGTAATGTTCATCCGTCATTGATTTCTAAATAAAACTCAGGAACTGCAACTATGAAGTTTTAAACTGTGATAAAACTGCTATTCAGTGTAATCAGAGCTTCACAAAATTGCTCAACATAAGGTCTAGATAGGTATGTTAATAAAATTAACTATGGTTGGATAATAAATTAAAACATTCAACATTTTGGGACGAAAATCGATTTGTATTCATTATCTATTGAAAGATAATTTTAGAAGAGAATATACAAAAGGACTTAACCTGCCTTATTAAACAATTTCTACGGTGAAAACGGTATGGGTACATGATACTATTCACCCAATGTATCAATTTAAATAGTATTTTGGTTCGTACCTTATTTCAAGCTGCATTATCGAGTATACAATTACACAGGTTAATTTGAATGGGAGGTGTCCACACGTTCATTTAGTCCAAATTAAAGCACTTGTTTCAGTAGAAGTAAAACCCTTTCACAGAAATTTAAATAGCAGGAACCAAGATGTTTTATGTACACTTCATGTCATGTCTATTTACCTTACATGATATTACTATATATTGATATCAAGCCTAATCAACTTCCAATGTTAAATTTGACATATGTAGCTACTTCCATTTAACTGACCAGTAGGTGTAAGAATTTATTTTGTAACCATTGTCCGATTCCAATGTTTAGTGATTCAAGTGCATTATGTATTTCCTAGAGACGTCTCTTTGTGTAACCAGATTCATATGACAAAATATGAAAGGTCAGATACAGTGTCCTGCGACAAGTTGGCTAGGTTCCATACAAACGTATTCAGTAGAACGCACGTATAAAGTACACAGTTTATAGGAAGTGCGAATTAAAGGAGAAACTAATCTTGGTGCTGAGTAAATAGTTTTAATCATCAATCTTCGTATGAGAATTGATTTGGCAGTCAAATTATTGAGTGAAATATTGACACAGATCATAAAGTTATACGTTTTGTACAAAAAATAAATAAAAAGGCAGAAACACTTTTACACATACGTGAAAATTGTACGTGACTAAAAGCTAACAATTATTGACATCAAAATAATTAATGGGATTAGCGATGACACATATACTTCACAAGTCTAATGTTCAGAAAAGAATAGGTTTGTGTAAAGGTGTAGAGTATGACTATTTACCACCACTAAAAATTGTTTTAAGTTTTATTGAAATTGTGAAGCGATCTAATTTAGACTATCATTGAGAATCTACAACCGTCACTCCATCCAAGTATAGGACTGTTCAACAACGCACATTCACGAACCGACGCGTAGTACTCGAACCAGGCATATTCGATCTTGCACATGAACGCCTATTCTCTAGATCAGCAAGCCGGCATCCAGCGGTGTTAATGTCTAAATTCAATCAATCCATCACATTACGCAACCATCTTCCATTTTATTTGTTGGGTAACTACTTCACATCCGGCACAGTTTATCTCCACAAGTTGCGGTTTCTCACTGGAACTTTGGAAATATTCTATCAAAGCTAGCTACTAGCTTCCACAAACTCATACTGACAGATATTTTAATAACACGTTTGTGTTCGATATAAATTAAACAGAAGATAAGGCGAAAACGTTTATATACTCTTTTATGAGCGAAGTGATAATGCTCGCAGTGAGCACCCGTATAATTATAAACAACAAAGGTTGTTCAATGAAGTAGTCTGATACGCGTAAATAACTTGAACACGATAGATAAGTTAGTAGAATACGAAAATGTTATTTTAATGCAAAAAATTCAGTAGTAATATACATACTGTGTATATGAGTGAAGAAAATACAATGTTTGCATAAGACAAGTTCAACTAACCTGAAACTACAAACTGTGATGTGACGCGCATAATTTACATATATGCTTCCACATGAAAAAAACTTCCAAAACAATTAAGGAGGAAAACTTTAAGTATAATAAAAAATAATCAAAAGTCTACAAGGCCAATAAAGATGAAAGGACCTTCATAGTTGAAATCATGAGTCGATTGGAGCTAGACCATCATGGAAATCATGGAAGCACTGGACGGCCAACTCGTCCTATTGTGGGACTCCTCAGCAGTGCGCATCCACGATCCCGCCAAGCGAGATTAGAACCCAGGACCGACCAGTCTGACTTCAAGAGATATTTCCTGGAGTTCTTGTGAGAAGCAGTGACCAGTGCAGTTCAACTACGTCTGGTGTGAGATAGAAACTCACTTAAGACATTGATGGATGTGTTGCTCGATTTCGTGGATTAGTTGAAGTTAGACATTAACACCATCGGATGCCAGTTAGCTCAGTGGTCTAGAGGTTAAGCGTTCAAGCGTGAAACTGATAGGTCCTGGGTTGGAATCTTGCGAGGCCGGATCGTGGATGCGCACTGCTGAGTAGTCCCACAATAGGACTAGTTGGCCGTCCAGTGTTTCTAGGTTTTCCATGGTAGTCTAGCTTCAGTCGACTCATGATTCCAACTATGAAAAAACTGAAATCAATATTGATAATTGTACTACTATTAATTTAAAGCAAGTAGTCCGTATTGTTTCAGATGCTTCAAAATCTTATAAGAATCAGTAATCTTAAAAGATAAATACAGGTATCCAGGATACACTTTTTATAGAAAGAGTAAATGTTCTAGTTGTCAAACGTATGTGGGGTGAGAAAAATATGTATATGACAAAACATTCTACAGAAACTATTTTGACAGTAAAGATAGAAGTATAATAATGAAGCAGATAAAGGCCAAATAAGTGAAATTAACTTACCTTAAGCGGAAAGACGTTCAAGTTGCTAATTAATGATAAGAAATATAATCTATTAAGTGATCAATATTGTTACTTTAAGTATAATAGTCCATAATAAGGTATTTTGAAAATAGTTAACTCATCATCTAAAGGTTATGAGTTGCCTTATCATGTTTGTAGTAATAGTCTGTATTTAGCTTTTCTATCCGATTACCAGGTTTTATAAAACGTAAAAGTAAGTCTACTTTAGAATCAATCTAACTTTAATACGTATTCTAGATTTGTTAAAATTTATAGTCATTAAAATTAAGAAAATGGTAGGATATTGTTATGTACTAACGAAGTATAAATGGATGGTAACTGATAGAAACTATTTATGGGCTGTTATTATATATATTCTTACTGTATAACTAATAAGTAACTGGACTGTGTATATTTGCATATCTCTTATTATAACCTTTCATTTGATCTATTGGCTACTATTATAAGATTTACTATTCTCAAGTTATCCTCAATCTATTAGTTATGGTATTCACACTCACAGCCACTTATATCTTATCCTTGCATAATTGTCATTTTCGACTTTATGGTGTAATGTCTGAAATACATGATTCATACAGTGGAAGCTAAGATGTGTTCTAGAATCAACAGTTAGGACAAGCCAGGGATACCTAATAAAGACTCAGAGTTGACTCTAGGCTGCTAGTGCTTGTTGACGTGTCATTGGTTTGGCACAGTGACAAGGTCATATAAGTCGGTGTTTCGGTCGGCGGTCTTGTCACTTGATAATTGACGGGTCATTAGAACATAGCAGATATATGCTGTATCCTACTAGCATTCCCTAAAAGTTTTGTGATTTTTTAAAATTCAGTTGTAGGTTGGACGAAATTTTAAAAGATAACATTTCTATTTAATAAACCATTTAAAATAATTAGATGATGGAAATGATAAATTTATTCTCAAATCCTGACCACATAGATTTCAGATGACAGAACAACCGGATAACTAATTGGACATAATTAGAGATTTAAAGCACTGATCTATATGTAAAATATTTAACCAAGGTAACACAGCTACATTGTTGTTGTGTTTTGTAATTATAGATACTAATCAACCAAAATCCAGGTCAATAGAACAAACTGCTAGTCAATAGGAAAAAAATTCGAATAGTTCACTTCTCTTTGAAATACGTACTGGTGATATCTTCCAGAAGGAAAACGAAAGTTTTTTAAACTAAATCATCCAGCTTAGTGAACACAGAACCTTCATTATCCTCAGCATGAATTCCTTATATTTACCATCATTTTAAAAAGGTTAAACCACTTATCAGAAAAGAAATAATTAACAGAGCCGTCCAGTGCTTCCAGGTTTTCCATGGTGGTTTAGCTTCAATTGATTCATGATCTCAACCAACAAAATTACTATAATATCCACAGAACCCCTTCTGATAATAATTAACTGAGCGCCAGAACGAAAATCAAGATAACTGATAACCCCTCACTAAAGCAATTTCGTATCATATACAATTTCACATAATCCCTTAGTTACTTTTATAGTATTGCAATATTATTTAAATAAGGTTACTAACTTTTACTATTAGTACATACCATATCTAAATGATTTACAGGAACATTGTACCTGTAATCAATGAAAGACTTTCTAGTTAACATATAATAAAATACGTTGAAGGGTTTTCATGTATTACTTTTTGATACGTTTCGTAAGTGTAATAAATAAACTAATAAAGTTTACTAACAAAAAATATCAGCAGTTATACAAACAAACAAACTAAAAAAAGAAAAGCCATAAAATTACATAATGTACTACGACGTTATACTTTGAATATGAAAATGGTAAACCCCATGAATCAATTTCAATTTAGGTGTAAGCAAACTTATTGGATATTTTAGTTTGTTAAAATAAACATAAATCATTTAATTATTTTCCCATTGAGGTTTTAGGTATATACAAAAAAAGAACTATTTATTGATTTCAAGTGAACCATTTTTTTCCACTGTTAAATGTTCGAGGGGTTAAGATCTAGGTGAAATGAAGAACGTTTTTGGTTATTGTATGGGACTTTTGTTCTTTTTTTTTAATTTATTATCTCATTGATCTGTTAAGTTGTAGGTCATTTTTCAAATTCTATAATCTGTATTTTACTCTTAATGATATACTTAAATAAGTTACGATGCAATTCAGGTACTAAGATTATTGAATTATATGGATAGGTCTTAAAATGGGACGTGAATCGACATAAAAGGAAAACAAAAATAATTGTTTATTACAAGGGGGTTTTGTGGAGATTTTACTAGTTTTATATAGTTAAGTTCGAATCCCGCCAGGCGGTATCGTGGATGCTCACTGCTGAGGAGTCCCACAATAGGACGAAACGGCCGTCAAGCAATGCTTCCAGGTTTTCCATGGTGGTCTACCTTCAATTGACTCATGATCTTAACTATATAAAAAAGAAATGAACTGGGTGAAATCACAGATTAAAGTATATAAAACATTTGCACAATACTTATAGAGATAGATAAGCTAAATAGAACACTATAAACTTAAGGCTTTCAAGATGACAGTGAAGTTAGAAACGATTAATGTCCTTACAGTCTTAATGTTAACAAAATTAAACTTCTCATTGGTTCTCTGAGAAAAATATCGAAAGCCACAGAATATTATGAACAGCATAGATATGCTGAATAACAATGTTCTCAATATTTTCTGTAGTTAAACTATTGAAATCTGTCAAATATACTCATGATTGATCATTATTATTTCAGGGAGCGGAATGAAGATTTCTAGACGTAAAAACGATCATATAGTATAGTTTAAAGGCATAAGCAATAAGTTAAATATGAAAAATACATACATGCATTGTGTACTTCAATTTTCCCATTGATGTTTAGGACTGCGATTGATCAGCCTCTTATTGACATATGTGCATACAGTGCGTAATGCCTCGGTATTGCCTTAATTCATAAGCATTATAAGCAAAGATGAGTTCAGTGGCTAAGTGGATAACGTGATGGCGTTTAAAATGAATGGTACTGCGTTCGAGTCGCAGAGTAAACATCAATTCTGAGATACCGGTACATCCAATTGATGAGTCCAAAACAGAAAGAAATGCGAGTCCTGGATTCAACTACTAGCCACAATCCATTTCCGCTTGTAAGTCATGTAAGACGTTCAGAAAATATCTTGATGATATTAGTTTCTAAACATTTTCTAGCTATAGAAAACTATCTACGTTTTTTCACAATCTCAACAGAAAGTTCAACTTTTATTTATTAACAAGTCAATTAAGTGACGGTTACCTTAGTTGATATTTCTGTTAACAATACTAAATCGATCAGTGGCTCTCAGACTACAAAACCATTCATAGGAGTTTTAAACGAATTTTTCGGTCAGAATAGAGTGATATTAGCCTAAAACAGTAAAGATGTTATTGGTTTAAACAAAATATCAATTAAATGTTAAATCGGCAATCTGTCAATACGTCAAAATAGGATAGCATAGAAAACGTCTATAAATTGGATTTGAAATTTTTTCTCTCATCAATGTACGTCACTGAAAACTTAATAGGTTATGTATGTCAAGCAGGTAGGCCTTACAATACCGAAACCACGTATGATTTTCTTAGGAAATTTTATCTTAACAAATATGCGAATTATATTGAATTCGCTTTACTTGGTTGTTTCAAACTCATCCATTTTGACGAGATGGTCCAAATCTTTCGAAAAATATCTGATGATAATAGTCCACCCTTTATTTAGAAGCATTTACAACCATTCACAGAAGTCAGTGAAGTTTACATTAATAAAGTAGATTACGTCTACTAACGTTATGACCTCAGTTCATTCAGTCGAAATTGTTCAACCTGATAGATTGAAAAAGGCGATCAAGTCATCTAAAAGAGTTGCCAAGATTGATCTTTCGTAATAAAAGTGATTCGTTCATGAAAGATTATTATTAATTGACGCTTCTGTATTGGTCACAGTTGTATAGTACGTAATTAGGTAAGTGACAGATCTGTAAATCAACGTTTGGTTTTCGATCGGTCTACGAAACAGATATACTCACCTATCTTTGTCATTTCAATCTTTACTTCATATATAATTCATTAGTTTCAGATATCATCTTAATTTTTTAAAAAATGTCTCTTATATTTTAACGATCACTGCTAGATATAGTTTTACTCGAACCGATCTCAACAACTGACTAAAACTGATAACTCCAAGAGGATTACAATAAAGTTGATATGCTTGAATTCTCGCTGAATGCAAGGTATTTTGCTATTTGAATAAAACTTAATTTTCAAAAAATACTTCAAACTCCTTGAATTTAGGAGTACTCCTATCCCCTCGTATGCAAAATAGTTCATCAACTTATTTGTGCTAGTAACCTATTAGTAAAATACGGCCGTCCAGTGCTTCCAGATTTTCCATGGTGGTCTAGCTTCCATTGACTCATGATTTCAACTATAAAATTACTAAAATCTCCATAAAACCCCCTTCTGAGAAATGTAATGACCAGGTAATTTTAACTTTATACTTGGTATCAGAACCATATGTTGATTGTCCAGTAATTTTTACTGTTTAAATATTATACAATAAAAATTTCCTATCTAAATCAAAGCTATATATTTAACATCTAATAAATGTAATACAAATGTTTAGCGGAAGTATCTATTTCATCTGCAGAGGATAAGATGAATTCATTTGCTTCATGGTCTTGTTTCAGCTAATTAAAGTCTAAGGTTATTGATATAAATCATTTCAAAATACAATATACACAAAGTCATAGTGTAGTGTGGTCTACTTATATCCATATAAGTAGAATATGGTGAGGGTCAGTTATATAATGTATTTTGACAGAAGACCGATAAGGTAAGAACTGAAATGAAGCGCAATTGGTAGGAAAATGCATGAACAATGAAATTAGAGAAGATGGACTGATGTTTGCAGAAGGAACAGTGAAGATTGAGACAATCGATTGTTATTTTGCAAATTAACTGTATGATTATCAGAATTCAGTGAGATAGCCTGCAATTTGTGTCTACGTATCTCTGGCTGTCCCCAACCATTGTTTTGTTCACTACAATAGTATCAGAAGTGTTGTCATTGATAAAATTTTAATAAAACAGGAATAAATACAAACTAACTACAAGAGAATATTTATGTGTTAAATAAAATGAAAATTTTAGGGGAATAACTATGGAGACAGGTCAATGAAATAACTGATATTTAATAAAAACAAACGTCATAATAACAATAAAAACTGATTGTGACATTTGAAAAATGAGTGAAATTCAGATTAAACATGACAAAGAATGAAATAAATGTATTTATAATTGTAAATACGGAAATGTTACAGAAATGCACATTGGAAATGAAGGTCATCAGGTCAAAGCAAGAACAATAAAAATTATACTTTTTCATGAACAATTTCAGTTTAAGGATTTTGATAGCGGTATATTTGACAAAACTTAAGTTTAATGACTTCTAGTTTGTTAAAGATTTTGAATAAGTATGAAACTTGAAATTCCTCCTGTTGATCTTCTACGGTTACTGTCAGTCCCAAGTAGATGAGGAACGTTGGGAATATGCTTACCAAACTCATCCCGTAGGAAACAACTTCGCTAAAAGAACGCAAACCAGAATAAACAAATTAGACCATTGAAACTTTGCCATGGGAGTTGGATGGTCTCTATTCAGAAGAATTATGGCATCTTATTGTGAAAGCCGAGATTCTTTAGAAGTCACGAGGCAGACGCCTCTTCTAACAACCAATTAACATAGGTACATGGAATGTCCGGACAATGTGGAAGACTAGGAGTACCAATCAAAT
This sequence comes from Schistosoma mansoni, assembly GCF_000237925.1. Lineage (NCBI taxonomy): Eukaryota > Metazoa > Platyhelminthes > Trematoda > Strigeidida > Schistosomatidae > Schistosoma > Schistosoma mansoni. The sequence goes on from NC_031497.1 coordinate 5,664,915, forward strand.
AACTACAGAAATAAGGAGATACAACTTGTCAGTACTCAAAATCAGCGAAACGCACTGGACACAAGCTGTACAGCAAAGGTTAGTCATGGGAGGAAGGCTTCTGTTCTCCGGTCACGAAGAGGAAAATGCTCCACACACTCAGGGAGTTGCTCTGATGCTAACCAAAGAAGCACAAAATGAACTTATGGGATGGAAATTCCATGGATCCAGAACTATGAACAACAGGTTTCAAGCCTTACAAGATCTATTCAAAAAGGAGGAAACCACTATGGAGGACAATCGGAAAAAGATGAAACAAGCACTAGGTTCTGGGTCGCATTAAGCATCACTGCAAGGAATGGATCTCTATCGAAACCCTAGACAAGGTTGAAGAAAGGATGAACAAACAGACAGTAAATAACAGCAGTCGAACAAGAGCAGAGAAAGTCAAGACACACGCCAATTACGCTAAAGCAAACAAGCAAGTGAAGGGGAGCTGAAAAGCACAAATACGTGGAAGATCTAGCAATTATATAGGAGATATAAGAAAAATGAGAAACATAAGACAACTACATGACACAACGAAAAAATTAGTAGGGAAATATATTAACAAACCAAGGCGATCAGCCAAGGATAAAGGAGGCAAGTCAATCACTGAGATTCAAGAACAGAGGAACAGATGGGTAGAACAATTTGAAGGACTCTTGAGTAGCCCTGCTCCATCGAATCCACCGGACATCGAAGCAACACCTACAAACATTCCTATAGATGTCACTCCACCAACGAACCAAGAAATCAAGATGGTCACTAGATAAATCAAGAGTGGGAAAGTAGAAGGACCTGACAATATGCCATCTGAAGCACTAAAGTCAGACATATAAGCAGCTACAAACATGCTCCACGTTCTACTTATGAAGATTAGGGAGGAGGAACAAATACCGATGAACTGAAAAGAAGATAACTCATCAAGATACCAAAGAAAGGAGAATCGAGCAAATGTGAGAATTACAGAGGCACCACACTGTTGTCAGTACCAGGAAAAGTTTTCAATAAAGTATTGCTGAATCAGATGAAAGACGCAGTAGACGCCCGACTTCGAGATCAATAGGCTGGATTCCGTAAGGATCGGTCGTGCACAGACCACATTGTGACACTATGGATCATTATCGAACAATCAGTTGAGTGAAATTCGTCACTATACATCAACTTCATTGACTATGGGAAAGCATCTGACATTGTGGATAGGAGAACCCATTGGAACCTTCTCCGACACTATGGAGTGCTTGAGAAGATTATCAGCATCATCCGGAATTGATACGACGGACTATAATGCAAAGTCGTTCATGGAGGACAGCTGACGTATGCATACCAAGTGAGGACCGGTGTTAGACATGGCTGCTTGCTCTCACCCCTTATTTTTCTTCTGGTAGTTGACTGAATTATTCGGACCTCCACATCTGAGGGAAAGCACGAAATATAGTGAACAGCTTGGATACAACTAGACGATGTTGACTTTGCAGTTGATTAATCATTTCTATACCATACACAGCAGCGAATGTGAATGAAGACAGACATTGTAGCAGCGGCCTCTAAAACTAAATTAAAAAAGATTTGAGCTAAGTCATCAAGACGAAAATAAATGATGTTGAGATGTTCTTCATGAAGTGCAAAGGACGTTTATTTATTGTTTTTAACTGTAAATAGCTAAATAGGATTTTTGATTCAACTAGTCAACCCGATACTGTTCGGCGATTGGAAAAAACTAAGCATTTCCATCGATTTCTAGTTAGTTTTAACATCATTGTAACCCATTTTCGTCACTGGTTAAAAACAAAGATAATTTGGGGTTGAAAATTTTCATTTCAACAAAATTATTCTAGTTAAGCTATACACTTCCATTTACGGTTGTTTAATAGATATATGAGTCAATAGGAGGACATAAAGAGATTACATCATAAAGTGATTCTGAATTAGAAATATTGAAGGAGCGTTGCATAATCATAAACAGCTTAAGGGAGAAGTAAGAGTGAGTAAAATTTACTGGTCAGAAATAAAAAAGACAATTGTCCACTTAAGAAATATGAAGAAATGTAAAACGTATAAGTCGTAACAACATATGCATAATAATCATAAAATATTTCATCTAAATCATAAACCGATTTAAGTTAGATTACTACAGGAAACCTGGAAGCACTGGTTGACTGTTTCGTCCTAGTAGGGGACTCCTCAGAATCCTGTATCCACGAGCTTGCACGAGAGAACCAAATCCATTACCTCCGGTCTTGCGCCTGAACGCTCGTCAAAGGAAAATAATAACGGATTACGATTTTAGGTGGAAAATAATAATCAAGACAAAGCGTCCTAGAAAAAAGGATTAAGGCCATAAAATGTATTACTTTGACACACATAGTTCAAGATTGAGTTGGTTAATTGTTAATCTCTTTTTGACTTCTATGGACTCATACATTTAATAAACAATAGTTTGAGTGAGTTCACTGAAGAAAAAACATTTTCTTTACTTAATTTTCTTGAGTTTATTAACTCTAAAACGAATATATATATATATAAGAGTACACTAGAGCAAAATGATCAAATAGAATACATGCAAAACGACTTCTTAATCCTTGACAACATCGGATACTGTAACAAAGTAAACAAGAAATAAAAATCCCAATAATTCCCACAGACCAAAATATACATCCTTTTTTAAGACGAATGTCGATTTTTCAATCAAAAAAATATTCACTAGAAATTTACTTGTCTAATTTCACAAGTAACAATCATGTTCTAGAATTGCCTATTCTCTTCCATATTGTTCTACTGATTACACTTATGTTCAATAAATATAAATGGGTTTTATTTTATTAATAGTAAACATGTGTTCGGTATAATATCCAGGTCAAATTATTGTGTAATAATTACTAGCATATTTATAACACTAGAAAGTAACAATCTGTGAATAGTTCAATGGCTGACTTATTTACATACAAACAAATCACTACAGACTATTTTTGGTAAAAGAACAATCTCATACTGTTGTCATAAATATACGTAAAACATACACAGCGCCTGGTTTCTTTTTGTTTGATGCTTATATTTTGAATAGAACATACACAAAAGAAACATACAGTATACATGAAGACAACTTCTTGCATTGGTTCTGTTTTTTAAGAAACCTTTGTGTAATAAACCCATTCCTGATTAAATTTCTTTTGAGAAAAACCTTTGTAAATGGTTTTCACATGTTTTAGTTAAAATAATTTGTAAATATAACCATCATGAAAACAAATGGATCGATGATTTCGTTTTTTACGTAGTTATTAATCATATACAAGTATTCTTCTTCAAAATTTTAGATACATCTTAATATGGTTCAATATACAATGAAAACGAAACAGAGATCTAAACCAGGTTAGTAGTCTTAGAATATACCATACAAACTGCAATTTTCTCTAAATATATTTTTTCTGAAAATATGACCTATACGTCAAGCGCTCGCGCGCGAGCACTTAATTAATAGACCATCCAATGGTGTTAATGTCTAACTTCAACTAATCCACGAAGTTGAGCAACCATTCACCATTTTCTTCAGTGAGTTGATATCCCAAAACAGACACGGTTGAACTGCACTGGTCACTGCTTCTAACTAGAACTACAGGAAATATTTCTTGAAGTCAGTCACTAGTGAGCATATGATTATTATCAGAAAGGGCTTTTGTGGAGATTTCAGTAATTTTATAGTTGAAATCATGAGTCAAGTGCTTCCAGGTTCTCCATGATGGTCTAGCATCAATTGACTTGTGATTTCAACTATAAAATTAATGAAACGGATTCTTTTGAATCTATTTATTCACAGTTAACTCTTTCGAAGAAATAGTTATATTTTTTAATAAATATTCAAACATGAACACAATAGGAAATATGATTCGTTTCCCAATAAATAAATTAGACAAACTTTTAAGAAAATTAAGTGACTTTTTATGTGGTTGATTCCTTTCACTAGAAGTAATTAAGACTACAATGAATGTATTCGAACTCCATGCTTCCTCCTCGGATATATGTAAGCTAATATGCTTCAGTAGTTTGAACGAATGTATTAGTATAGAAATGAGTTTTTCATGTTAGAAAAGTAAATAGATTGCTATCCTCTCTGTTCTATCCTGTTAACCCAGCTGTTTTGGCTTGCATATCTTAACTGATATTTATGGTTGGAGGTGAGATCTGAGAAGTAACTTTCTGTATTTTTGTGGACCACATGTTCTGTGAATGGATTTCAGCTTGTTGAAACAAAGTTATTGTTAGAACTAATATACATTTGATAACTACTCTTACAAATTCGATTGTATGGCTCTAAAAGCGTTTTTTTCCTTATATGATTTAGCTTCAGTTCTTATTTATCATTCACCAATAGCAAACACATGATATGATACTTTATCAAACCATACTTGTATCTTATCAAACAAAATCCATATAGAGTTGAACAGTGATTGATTTATGCTTTTCCGGATATATATTCATATTTTTGAATGACTATCCATTTCTTGGGATATATCTCTGTCTGCGAAGCGATGCCTATCATTGCTTTCACGTGCTACTCTAAATGTCCTTTATTAAAAGCTTTTAGTGGTTTTTTTTGCTCTGAACCTGCATTCGTAGTCTAATGTCTAAGATATTCATAATGGAATTATTTTAAATTTGAGACTTTGTTTCGATCAAATGTTTTTCTATTAAAATACATACTGCAAACAACTTAATCTCAAGCAATTAAAGAATTTTCTGAGTACTCCATTTGTAAATTCATTTATGTTAGGGTTAGCAGAAAGTAAGAACATGACATTTGTAAGCACTTCAATCTAGTTTCGGAATCTCAACTATTACTCATAAATAAATATTAAAAATGAATTCCATTTGGGCTTTAATCAATCTTCTGCCATAAAATACCTGCACATAGTTATTATTATAATTTTTATACAAATCGACTTCAAATTTGTTTTGTTCAGACCGTTATTCAATATCTAATTTCCTTCATAATATATCACAAATAATTTTCACTATGGGAATTGATTTCCGACCCAAATCAATGTTGAAAATAGTCATTGAAACAATATGATTGTTCATTGTGGTAAGTTTTTGAAAACATGATTTATGACTGAGATCATGAATCCATTGAAGCTAGACCATCATGGAAAACCTGAAAGCACTGGACAGCCGTTTCGTCCTATTATGGGACTCCTCAGTAGTGCGCATTCACGATCTCGCTTCGCGAGATTCGAACCTAGGACCTGCTGAGGAGTCCCATAATAGAACGAAACGACCGTCTAGTGCTTCCAGGTTTTCCGTGGTGGTCTAGCTTCAATCGATTCATGATTCCAACTATAAAAAAATTACTATAATATCCACAAAACCCCATCTGATAATAATTTATGACTATTTAATTGTTCTCATTTCAAAATGCTCATAATTTACGAAAACAAATCAGTAATAAGAATTAATGAATTATTGTTATTTTGAATTATATGTTAAATTTCTAAAATATCATGTAAAACATTTTATGAATAAATAGTTATTTTCACTTCAATTGGTCTTGTTTACTTGTATCTTCCCATTGTTATTTAGACCTGTAGTTGATCAGTTTCTTGTTGGCATATGTACATCCTGTGTGAACTGCCTCAATATTGCCTTAATTCACAAGCTTTATGAGCAAAAATGAATAGTGGCTAGCAGTGGAATCCAGGACGCACGTTTCGTCCTATTTGGGACTCATCAGCTGGATGTGCTTGGATCAAACTCCACCCTATTGCACAAGAAAGTAGCTATCAGGGCTCAGTGATTAAGTGGATAACGCGATGGCGTTTGAAGCAGACGGTACTGGGTTCTAGTCCCCGAGCGAACATCAACTCTGAGGTTCAGGTACATCGAGCTGATGAGTCCCAAATAGGACGAAACGCGCGTCCTGGATTCCACTGCTAACCATTATCCATCTTTGTTGATAATGGTTATTTTCATTGTTTTCTGAAATCCAAATAAAACAAAGGACTATCGAAAAACCTAAGTAATTTATAATCACTTATATATATATATATATTGAAATTTCATTTATTGAGAAAGCTTCTTTCGGAACTATAATTTTGTTTTCTGACAGTTCCATACAAACCTAGAATAAACCAACTGATGAGTAGTGAGAGGGATATATATATATATATATATACATTCAGATATTTACGAGGAATTCTGGTATCTAAAACAAAATATTTGTGTTTAGTATGCAAATAAAACTTTATGCAAATGAGATTAATCAAGGGAATTTTATCAATTTTTTACTACCTTAAATATAATATATATTTTTAGAAAAAATAAATAAGTAAGCAATAACCAGATAGTGAAAAATTTAGCAGTCTTTTTAGGCACATCGTTCGATTATTATTGAATAAAAAGGAATAAAAAAGGTTAACTTGGAGAGAAATCTCTTGAATATTTCATAAAACCAACAAAAATTTCGATCCCTTTTCTTTTAGTAATTTCATAGAGTTGAGATCATGAGTCAATTGAAGCTAGACCACAATCGAAAACCTGGAAGCACTGGACGGCCGTTTCGCCCTATTATGGGACTCCTCAGCAGTGCGCATCCACGATCCCGCACTCGCGAGATATGAACCCAGGACCTATAGGTCTTGCACACGAACGCTTAATCTCTAGACCACTTAACTAACCGGCATCCAACGGTGTTAATATCTAACTTCAATCAATCCAAGTTATTTATCGTGAAGAAGTAGCTTACATTAGGTCATGAAACATCAAAAAACAATGTTTCTATTCATTGATCTGTAGCAAAAAATATATTTATTGTTAATTTTCTATTCAATTCTCAATTTATCCGAAACCATCAAGTCCAATCATGGTATTGATATCTAGAACTATTAGTCATCATCGAGTAGTTACGTTGCGTAATAGTTATATATCGACGCTTTGATTATAAAATAATATTGAGTACTTGAAGAAAAGGTGATAATAATCAAGGTAATTATTCACAAAATGAAACAGTTGCTACGTTGCATAATATATAAAAAGAAGGAACTAACAAAATATTTCGATCAAAAGTCAGTACTCTAGTAATTGCGTAAGAATCAAGGGACGAATGTACAAAGTATGAAATTGGAAGAAATTAGGAAATAGTTTAAATATTTTCGAGAAAAACGGTTTTACCGAAGTTCAGCTACATACTCACTCCTATAACGGTGGTCAGGGCAGCGAAAGTGTTTGTACAAACTTCTTTTGGATGCAAAGCTTTGATTTGTGAACATCGATTGAGTTGTCATCAGCAATATACAAAAGATGAAATCGTAACCCTTGTGGTAAATTTAATGGAATATGATGATTAAGCTTGAAAGCTTCATTCAAGTTAACTTGATGGCATAAATTGATGATATGTAATAATGGAGAGCTATGATGAAAAACTAGTTAAAGAGAAATTTTTTCGATCCATTCGTTCAACTTGTTTACCAAATGTCAAAACGGGAATTTTCACTATATTGAAATAGATATCAGCTAAAATAAAAATTAATACCCAATTACTTATGTTAACGAAACTATTTCGACTATTATAAATTAAATCTTTTCCAAAGTAGTTTAATTTAACTACATGAAATCTATTTAATCATGAATTTTAGTAGATATTCAAATGTCTCCTGTTACACTGATGACATGAGAGGAAAGAAAGGCAAAATCAAATTTTGACTCATTGGGATTTGTCGTCCACATAACTACCGTTTTTTTTAAAATTTAGTATGATGATCATTCAGAGTAGTGGTTATTTTGTTTTCCGTTGGGATATTTCATTCGTTATAACATTAATTTATTTGAGCGTGATGCGTTTGTTGAGGATACGATACTCTTGTATTAAACTAATATGGTCTATGCTCAGCATGAAGTGCAGTTTGTAATTTATTTATAACTCTGGGTATTTTCTCATATACGTGATTTTATTCTAAGAAATAATCAAAAAAATCAATGTACAAGCCAATATATTACGAGTGTATTTTCGACTAAGGTCATCATCGTGTTTCAGGGTTTAATAAATCTTTATTTGTGCCAGTCTTGGTGTTAGTATTTCGCGTCATGAGAATTGCAGTGCTTACTCAACTTTTTTCAAGTATAAGTGATAAGTAGCGAGGATATAACAACTGATCACTCAGTAGACGAGAGGGAGAGACGACTACATTTCATGTATAATAATACGGTATTGAAAAAATGACTTCTTACGTCTTTAGTATTGGTGTATATTATTTTATGTATAAATGAATTATACATCACAAGTCACCAATTGCCGACAAATTTAACCGTATATAAAGCATTATGTAAACCATCTAATGCCAGTCTAGTGGGTTAGAGGTTAAATGTTCGCACACAACACCGAAAGTCTTAAATTCGATTCTTGGTAGTAGGGTCATGAATGCACATTGCTGAGAAGTTTCATACTAGAACATAACAGCTGTTCAATACTTCATTGGTTATTTAACTAAATTCAATTCACAATGTAAATCATAAAACTCAAAAACCTCCACAAACCCTTATAAGTATTTAATTTAAACGAATTTTGATTCAGATAACTGTAAGATATTCATTTGTTATTGATTAAGTTCAAAGTTAGTTTACCTTATGTTAAAAAAAAGATGGTATACATAATCTATTATACACAAATATCCTAGATATTAACACCGTTGGATGCCGTCTAGCTCAGTGATCTAGAGGTAACGCACATGCGAGTCAGGATTGTGGATGCGCACTGCTCCGGTATCGTCCCACAATAGGACGAAACAGCCATCCAGTATTTCCAGGACTTCTAGGGTAGTCTAGCTTTAATTGACTCATGAATTCAACTATAAAATTACTAAAATCTCTACAAAAGACCCCTTCTGATAAATATATTATAGTTTAGAAACTTTCCTTCAAGATAAATTATTTGTAACCTTTAACTTTTACCATATATTCATTAGCAAGTTATAAAGTAAATGTCAGGAAAATTAGTTCATATTTATAGTGAAACATAATGTTACTTCAAAATTAGAATTGGTTAATTAATTAATATGGAAACGAAACATAATGAATAGTTTAATTTTACTCGGTTATTTTTTTGTTTCCCTTAAACACCGGTAATTTAATTGTCAATTATTTTAAGTCTATTACAAATATAAAGAATATCAATTAAAACTATCAGTTAAGAAAAACTATCAACAATTCATATATAAGAACGTTCATCTAAATTAGATCGAATAGTTTCACAGTATTTCGTCTCCGGGTTGATGTAAGGAAGCTTGGATCAGATTGCCAGGCGAAACTTTTGATTTACTTCAAATCCATTGGCTAAGATTTTACAAATATATTATTCCTATTTAGTATACCAACAATTCATTTTCTTAAACATGATTGTTAAACACCAATGAATTAGATTCTTTATTGAATCTGAAATTATTACTATTATTATTTAGTAATGTATTTACCTTTACGTATTTGATTAATTGTTAGATATTTCCTTAGAAAAAAGTTCATCTTATATATATGCTTGCTTATTCAGCAATGTATCTTCTAGTTATGATCGTAAAATGAAAATCATTCATATAACTGGTGAATGAAGCCCTCACATGGAATCGTAAAGGTCAAAGAAAAAGAGGAAAACCAAAGAACACATTACGCCGAGAAATGGAGACAGAAATAAGAAGAATGAACGAAAACTGGATACAACTAGAAAGGAAGTCCCAAAACAGAGTGGGTTGGAGAATGCTTGTCGGCAACTTATGCTCCATTGAGAGTAAAAGACGTAAGTAAAGTAAGTGGTGAGTGAAAAAAAACAAAAGAAAAACAACAACTGACAGACAATGCATAGTATTCGTGTTATGCATTTATTATAAACTCAATGAAGTGGCGGAATTTTTTTTCTATGTATTCAAATACACTGGAATGCAAGTATATATATATATATATATATATATATATATATATATATATATATTCAACTGATTATCTTCTCAATACATTGTGACACTGATATGTGAACGAACGATATCTTTTCAATAGATTCTTATCAAAGTTTACATTTATAAATTTAAATTAGTATTTTCCAGTGATAGCCATATTTTGATGGAGTTTTGTTCTCTGAGCTGGATGGTTTGGTCGTGGAGCTTTCATCATTCTTCTGAACAACATCACCAGCAAAAACTTCGGGATAGCCCTGTTTGAAATAAACACATTTTTATTAATTACAGTATATTAATTTACAATTATCAGACAGGGGTTTTGTGGATAATAATAAAATTTAATACTTCAGTTCATGAGTCCATTGACTGGCTTCAAGAGGTATTTCCTGGAGTTCTAGTAAGAGGCAGTGACCAGTGCAGTTCAACCAGGTCTGTTGTGAGATAGAAACTCACTGAAGATATTGATGAATGTGTCACTCAATTTCGTGAATTGGTTGAAGTTAGATATTAACACCGTTGGATATCGGTCAGCTCAGCAGTCTAGAGATTAAGCGTTCGCGCATGAGGCCGACAGATCCTGGGTTCGAATCTCGTTAGGCGTGATCGTGGATGCGCACTGCTCCGGTATCGTCGTACAACAAGATGAAACGGCCATCCAGTGTTTCCAGGACTTCTACGGTGGTCTAACTACAAATGACTCAATTATTAAATTACTATAATACTCACAAAACTCTCTTCTGATAAGCTATTCAATTCACCAAATACTTTATATCATTTTAAAGATCATGAATGAAACAGTTTAGAAACAGGTTTCATTAACTTTAATATATATATATATATATATAGTTGAAAATTTCTCTTTATTATCCACTTTATTATCCATTTAAAAACTATGCAATAAAATGTTATTATTATCTAAGACATAAAATATAAATTTACTAATTATCTAAATGAAATTAATTTAATACAACTTTTTTTGAAAAAAATAACCAATCTACTTAAATGATTAAAATAAATTTTAAAAACCTTATTTTTTCTTTCTTTTTTAAGAATTAAAAACCTAAATTCTACTTTTTTTCAAATGGATTTAACTGAAAACTGAATAAAATTGTAACTATGAGAATGGGTTTTTTGGATCGAAGTTAAACCACCATAGGAAACATTAAAGTACTGAACAGCCGTTTCCTTCTAGTATGGGACTCCTTAGCAGGTCCTGGTTTCGAGTCCTGCGTGCAGAATCATGGATGTACACCGCTGAGGTGTCCTATGCTAGGATGAAACACCCGTCGAGTACTTTCGGGTTTTCCATGGTGGTCTTGCTTCAAATGACTCATGAAATCAACTAAAAATTTATAATTGTTAGAACAATAAAATAAAAATTGTTAATCTTGAGATGTTCAATATGTAATATTAATTTGAGTACGTTTTCAAGTCAACTTAATTTGTAAAACTATTAATCAGAATAAATTTTGATAATCTAAGTGAGAGAAATAATCAGGTAATTACACGTCAAATCAAATGTTTTATCGAAGAATAAGTTATGTATAATGTGTCATGAATTCAGTATGGGCTAGTATAATGAAGTAGTATTAATAATAGTAGGGTAGTGACCAAGGTCTCAGATGGGGACAACCAATTTATTGTTTAATGCACAACCACACAATGGTTTAATAAAATGTGAAGATCATACATCAAATACATCGTTTTACACATTTTTTAGTTGTGCTTTACATCCTTCATGATTTTTCAATTCTATTTTTATTGCAATTCCTTCCTGTTCTCTTCAGTTCAGTCTTTTCAGTTTTCTTTAGATGTGTATTCCACATGTGATCAATGATACATACTACGTACACCTGTCAATATAAGTAGCATATACCACAATAGTAGTGATAGTACCGATAATTATAATATAAACATATGTGAATATGAATGAACAATTTTTGAATAAGGTAAATTAAAGTTACAAAGTTACGAACGGGTAGGTACCATGTTAATTAGTCACATCATACCACCTATTTTACGAACAGACCTAAATTCCAATACTGTGATTGTGGATGTATATGACTTAAACTTTCCTATCACTTCAATGGATTATTATTAATGTACGACTGTTAAATATGATGATAAACTATTGAAAAGAGATCCCTTCAGTCATCCTATTGTATTTTGATAGGACGGAAGTTTCTATACAAATATCTTGATTATAAAAATGCGGAAGAATAAATGATTGATTATATTGGATATTTATGTATCATCAGGTTTATTCGTTACAATACACTTACAGTAATTTACCCTTGTCTTTTTTAAGCGAAAAAAGTATCATAGTAAACATTACGATTGTGGAAAAGTCCGTATTTGATGCTGAGAAAATGAATATCGATTTTGAACGAGAGTAGTGTCTGTGAACCAAGCCTGTATTATGATAAAATATTATGAGAATCAAACATTTAAGATGGCATTTTATGATACTTTACAATAGCGTATGATATGCTAGTTGCTTAACTAATCATTAAATCTGCTGTTTTCATGCGAACTTCATTAAAAGCCGTTTTTCTAACTTTTTCTAAACGCCATTATTTCTCAGTTCAGTTTAAGTGCAATGTTTCTATCATATGAGTTTGGAAAAAATAATCAATGCATTTGAATTAAATGACCACTGAAAACATGGAAGCACTGGAAAGTTGTTTCAGATTATTATGGGAATCCTTAGCAACTGGAATTCATGAATTCACGAAAGATGATCAAATTCAGGACCTTCGTTTTCGCATGTAAATCACGAACCTCCAGACAACTGAGCTAGCATTCTGCTCAAAAGTCTATGTTCAATAAATCCTAAAGACTGGATAATCATATTCCATTAACTATGAAGAGTTACCTTGTCACACTCGACACGATTAAATCCCTCCAGAACTCTGGAATTTTCCTCTCGAGTCTAGTTACTTGTGATTATCAGTAAGCTATCCAATGTTTTCAGGTTGCCACTGTTTGTCTAACATGGCTCGGTTCATAATCTCAGTAACCTTTGCAGTTCCAAACACGCTCTTAACGATAAGCATAAATACGGTTATTCAGTGCGTCACTAAGTAAGCAATACAATCAACACATATTAATACGGTTGTATTCACTATATATTATGAATATCTATAGTTCATAGAAATGAAACTGATAGTATCTAACATGAATGTTTGAAGTATGACAAAGTTTTGAAGAATTGAATTTTCAATACAGATGATTTTCTATTACTTTGAGGGTGATTTACTTTCTACTCTAATTCCATGTACTACAGGTTTATTACGAAAACAGTGTTTTCAAGTTATCAGATGGTTAAAATGAAGATTGTAAAGTCTACGGAATTAATGGGTTCGAAGCACCGGAAATCAAGATCACTCATTGATTTGAATGTTACGTATAGAGCACGTATAATAATTTTCCATTTTTCTTCTTTTACTGCAATTTCTAAGCAAAATCACTACCATTAAATATTACCAATAACAATATTTGTTACGTAATGTGTACTTTGTATCATATCAACATTGAAATCTACAACTATATGGCTGAAAAAACTGATGTCACGAAAGGTAGATAACAAGTTATTTTACTTCATGGGTGTGATCAATTGTGTGACTTTTCATACACTTAACATTCATCATAGAAATATTATTAAATTAAGATAGGTCAATGAAGATAACACTAATTCAGAAACAATCCAACTGTACATAATTAACATACAGAATAATTCATTTATGAATAGCATATTAATTATATATATATATATGTGCACCAAGGTGTTGACGTTTTTAAGGAGTCCATGAGTTAAATTTTGCAGGTCACACAATATCTCTTTAGAAACCATGAGCTATGATTGACAACCAGTCATTCTTAATATACTATATGTAGTAACAAAATACAATCTTATTGAATAGTTAGACGTTTATATTAGAGATTAACGAATGGAAAATTCGCCTATGTAAATTCAAAGCGCCCATTGCGTTATTAGGTAGTTTTAGTATATTGGGAAAACTTTCTTCAGGTCAAGTTTTTGTTTAATGAGTTAAATATGCATCTGTATCTATAGATTGTGTATTATTTAAAATAAATTAAAATTAAAAGATTAATTATAATTATTTTCATTTTAAACACATGAAAATCAGTTTAAGATTAAATTTTAAAGTAACTAAATAAAAATACGTAGTTGAGTAAAAAACTAGCTAAGGTCTAGAACTGTGTTTAATCTTGAGTGATGTTAGAGGTATGAGGGGAGTTATCACTTTCCGGTTGCCTACACCGTGGAAAGGTTCTTCTACAGGTACCTAAAAAGGAATGTGGGTTGGAGGTGGTCTTAATGACCTGAGATCGTGACCGAAGTGCCCAAGGGACAACTGCTTGAGGCCGATCACACACGACCTTTTTGTGAGTAGTTTTTGTGTTAGCGCCGTACTTGTTGGAACCTTACCGCCAGAGACGGAAATACGTGGGATATGGCAAGGTGTGCATTTTTAGGGTCGACCTTTTCTAACCCCACCCCTCCTTGTGGGAAGGCAGCATCGCTGTTATACTGGTTGTCTGAAGGAAACATCTTACTGCCTTCACACCTCTGTACAGTCAGTAGTACGACTTCGCTCTGGAAACATGGGTTTGCTGCTTTGGGTCGTAACACTCTTCAAACAACCTGTCAAGCATGTTAGAACTTTGAGGAACGATTATGCCATGTAATATAGTTCGATTGGTTCAGTACGATAGGCAATCCCGACCACCACTTCAAGGTAGAAGCAACGGTCTGGACAGTGTTTAATACAAATCACTAATAAATCTCTTGGATGTCGGTGGATTGGGACAGACTTGACTACCAAATTTTTGAATAACAACGTATTAGAAGTAATTGCTCAGCAGTCAACAAGTTAGCTGTTAATCAACTATAACGAATAGGCGAACAGGAATTACAGACACGTCTATAGACAAGATGAAATAAAAATATCATGTATGGAACAATGCGGTTCTGTTTTTTTCCAATATTTCATAATAGGAATCAACATTTAGTTGTACAACAATTATGTCACTAATATAATTTAATCTTTTCATTTATACACTTCATTTTCAGATGTCGAAATATACTACATTCCTCTCATATGTTACATAGAGTAACAACTACCACAAAACAAAGTTACCAATTTCGATAAATAAATAGTCACCAACTATTTGATCTATTTAATTAATTTCATTTAGTATTGTTTGTTTGAATCTTCCCATTGATGTCCAAGACTGAAACTGGTCAGTCTCTAATTGGCATATGTGCATACTGTGCGTATTGCCTCGATATAACCTTATTTCACAAGTGTTGTAAACAAAGATGGCTAGTGGCTAGCAGTAGAATCCACGACGCGCGTTTCGTTCTATTTGAGGCTCATCAGCTGGATGTACCTGTATCTCAGAGTTGATGTTCACTCTGGGACTCGAACTCAGTACTTTTCCCTTCAAACGCCATCACATTATCCACTCAGCTACTGAGTCCTGATAGCCACTTGTTTGTGCAATGGGGTGAAGTTTAAATTCACTTAGTATTGTTTGTTTGAATCCAGCCACTATCCATCTTTGTTTACAATGCTTGTGAATTAAGGCTATATCGAAGCAATACGCACAGGATGCCCATATGCCAATTAGAGACTGACCAGTTGCAGTCCTAAACATCAATGGGAAGATTCAAACAAACAATA
>NC_031497.1:5680775-5692134 GCF_000237925.1 Schistosoma mansoni
ACAAGTGGCTATCAGGACTCAGTAGCTGAGGGGATAACGCGATGGCATTTGAAGCGAAAGGTACTGGGGTTGAGTTCCAGAGTGAACATCATCTCTGAGATGCAGGAACATCCAGCTGACGAGTCCGAAATAGGACGAAACGCGCATCCTGGATTCCACTGCTAGCCACTATCCATCTTTGTTTACAATCAATTTAATCATTTTCAGCTGGCAGTTATTATCCATCAAGAAAACTATCCAGTCATTAGTAAAAGTTATTATTGTGTAGGATCAGGAAAAATAAGTCTATTACGAAACTTTACAAGTTATCCAAAGGGATAAATAGAAAATCCGTAATTAAAATTATTTCAGCTTCAATAAGTAAATTAACGTTTGTTTATTATTTAAATAATTATGAAATGTTATTTGAAAAATATATTTAAATTGTATAAATTACCATAATTATATAGGTACAAAGACAATTGGCTATTTAATGCTTTACAACTGTTATCTAAAGATGTTTATTATCAAGGATGGATAGTGGCTAGCAGTAGAATCCAGAACGCGCGTCTCATCCCAGAGCTGATGATCACTGTGGGATGCAGATGCATTCAGCTGACAAATTCCAAATAGAACGAAACATGCGTACTGGATTCCACTGCTAGCCACCATCCATCCTTGTTTATACTGCTTGTAAATTAAGGCAATATCAGGGCAGTCTGCACAAGATGAACATATGCTATAAAGAGACTGATCGATTGCAATCATAAATATCAGTGGGAAGATACAATCAAACAATATTAAGTGATGTTTATTATTATGTAAAATCACCTGGAAGTTTGCAAATGAAACAAGCAACAAGTGAGTAATGGTTGCAACAATTAAAAAATTTTGAATTGTAAACCAAAGGAATACAACTAAATGATGCATCGACACATTGATAGCCCCCATATCAAAATGACTGGGTATTAGTAACGTACAAACAGATATCAAACCATTACTAAACGTTCCCTCCGTATTACCTTCAATTCTTCCGTTCTTTTTGTGGTTGTAAGCCATGAAATCTAGTATTTAGTATTTAGGATTTAGTATTTTCATAGTTGACAGCGTGAGTCAATTGAAGCTAGACCACCAGGGAAAACCTGGAAGCACTGAACAGCCAACTCGTCCTATTGTGGGACCCCTCAGTAGTGCGCATCCACTACCTCGCTTCGCGAGATTCGAAACCAGGACCTGTCAGTCTCGCGCCACAGCACTTAACCGATAGACCCCTTCTGATTATAATCATATGCTCACTAGTGACTGACTTCAAGAGATAATTCCTGAATTTCTAGTGAAAAGCAGTGACCAGTGGAGTTCAAACCACGTCTGTTGTGAGATATCAACTCACTGAAGACAATTGGTGAACGGTTGCCCAACTTCGTGGGTTGGTTGGAGTTAGACATAAACACCACCGGATGCCGGCTCAGTGATCTATCGGTTAAGTGCTCTGGCACGAGACTGGTAGGTCCTGGGTTCGAATCTCGCGGGGCGAGGTCGTGGATGAGTACAATAAGACGAGTTGGTCGTCCAATGCTTCCAGGTTTTCCCTGGTGGTCTAGCTTCAATTGACTCAAGCTTTCAACTATGAAAATACATTTTAACCTTAGTCGGGAATTTTTGTTATGATCATGAATTTGGGCAAATCACAACAGAATATGAAAACATATATTTAAAATATATCTTTTCTCCATTTACCCGTATTTCATAAAGTGAGAACTTTCAAGTCATGAGGAATTACAAAATTATTCAAATACTTAACATTTTAGATTCAGTTTAATATTTTACAAAATATACTCAATCAACTTAAAATTAATGATGTTGGAAAGTAACCAAACGATTTCACATTATTGTTTGCTGGATTTTTACAGAAACAGCATATTATTTATGATAGACGGATCGTTGCTAGTAATGTAATCTAAGAAGTGTGTCTCATCACGTTAGGACACGTCAACTAGGTTTACGATTATTCATTTTTGCCCTGGGATTTAAACTCAATGTGTGTCATGCCCCGATAAGGATAATGAATGGTAACTTTTGGGTCTATTTATGGACCAATACTATTCATATATTTTTATCGTATAATTGTTAAGTGACTTGACTATTGATATTCCTTTTATTATAAGCATTGTTTGACCTATGAACTATTACTATACGATTTACCATTCCTGAGTTATCCCTAGTCTATTAATTACTGCCTCCCACATTCATAGCCACATTTGGCTGAATCATGTACAAATGTTATTTTCCATTTTATTGGTACGATGCGGTTTGTCTTTTTGGTATATAAACTCAGTGTGTTTGAAATGTAACGATTCATACCGCCGAGGCTGTTCTGGACTTAACTGGCTGGGCTAGACAGAAGCAGGACCAACAAGTACTATAGACTTCTCGTACGGTTTCTGTGTATTATTGGTCCGATAGATAAATCGCTGCTCTCTAATTGGCGATATTATCACGTCATAAGTAAACAGGGCATCCACTCAGCCACAAGTTATAACGATCTGTCGCTTCAAATGCTAGAAACGTTATCCACTGGAGTACTAAATCGTAATAACTGTTAACCTGATCAACAAGTATAATATTTGCATCATTAATAACGAGGATTTGAGTTACCCCGTCGTTGATGATTGAGGCTGAATTCTAATCAGTCTTTTTTCTCATAAGTTGGTTTATGATCATTAACCAACAGATTCAGGTATATCCAAATGAGTCCCAAATATCGCTCTAGTGTAGTCGCGATCCATCTATTCTAGATAGTTTGTAACTTAGTATCTACACTTATATACCAACGAAGTTTCATCAAAATTCAGATTCTAATATCAACAACAGGGTACCATAAACTGCTCCAGTATCGTCCCACAATAGAACGAAACGACTGTTCAGTGTTTCCAGGTTTTCGATGGTGGTCTAGCTTCAAGTGACTCATAATCTCAACTACTAAAATTACTATAATATCCACAAAAACCCATTCTGATAATAAATATTCCTTGAACCTTTTTTTTCCTCATTGTACTTTTAACTAAAAAATATGAAAAACATAATGTTTACTTCAATATTTTGAGTATATAATTAAATCTGTCTGTTTGGAGGCAAATAAACAAGGTAAGAGGTAACCAATGGATATAAGATATATAACAATTTGGTTATTCTTATACTTTCAAACTAATTTACATAGAAAAAAGTAGTCAAGAATTATTTTTTTACTTTGTAAAAGACAATATTTTCAGAAGTCTACAAGTTATGTCTGTATAGAGTGATGGAGGGTGTGTGGAATTGTATTTGTTGCCACAGTAACTGTGTCATTTGATTTTTTTGATTGACATACTAATATTATCTAATTTATTATGAGTGGAATTTTACCCGGGATATTATTGTCTCTTTTTTTAAGCTATATCATACCATAACATTTACTCAGAATATTATATATATTACCACCTTCATCACTATTCCTTATCCTGTTTGTTGATTTACAATCTGATATACTGAAAAATTATAAAAAATAATTTTTATTTACTAATGTTTACTCACAATTTGGTTTACTACGTAAATATATACAGTCTGGGGAATTTTAGAACAAGCAAGAAGATATGAACTAGAAGTACTTCATGGAATCCAGTAAATTCATAGATGATTTGTATTGTATTAGGCATTAATATTGTATTAATTATCAGTAGAAGAATGACAAGAGTTTAGAAGAGACACTTTAAATGTTTCATTTCTCGTTATTTTCACTTACGGGTCACCGTCTCACGATGTAAAATAACTGGAAAAAAACAGAGGAAATTGTCATCAAGGTTATGATAATTTTTCAAGGTTGTAATTACTTCTTAAAAGAATTACTGTTAGAAGATAGAATTTACTTCCCTGAACACAAACGAACCGGATTGGCGATCAATCAACAACCGGATTCTTGATATTAATTTAATACATAATATGGAAAATGAATATTGAATAGTGGAAGTACCATTATTTTAGGTTAGCGCTATATTGTTTGTTATTTGTAAAATTTATTGTATGCTTAATTGTAGTTATTTTCAGTATGAACCTGTTCAGATTATTGAATATTACCGAGATCTAGAAGTTTGGCGTACGAACGCGAGTTAGATCTCAGGTGTCAGGGTTGTGAATGTACACTGCTGGGGAGTCTCAGGCTAGTACGAAATGTCTGTCTAACTTTTTCATGTTGTCAGTGTTTATCTGACTTGGATTGAATCATGATCACAGCAGAAACCGTTTTCGTTTGGTTAACTCATAAATCGAAATTTCCTTATCATGGTGTAAAACTATTTTTCTTAGATTGTCTATAGAAAAATGACTTTATCGTTTATGCCGTAGGTTGTCACCATTAATTTGGATCAGCAATCAGTTGTACTTTCGATGAGTTAATAATCGCTAAAGTTAAACCTTAAATATTATGCAAAAGAACACTATGGTAATAAGATATAAGTGTTTCTAGAAGTCGTCGTATTTAAAAGCAAGCCATTCGTTAATAAGTTACTGTTTCCATAACATAAAACCACAAAGCAAAACGTAGAACTATAACATGTCATTTGATTTGCCCAATAATCAAGATCCTTATGAAATATATAATTTTCTATTTTTAGGAATGAAAGCTTTACAGTATAAAATCTTAGTAAATCTACGAAGCTGAAGTAATAACTAACAAATAGTTTGATGAAAGAATCGATTTTCAAAAAGTCCATCCGAACATTAACTTCAAAATGAAACATTAAAGAAAAGACGCGTTCCATTTTCTCGAATAAAGTCAAGGGTATATGCACCGAAAATACGTCTGTGGTGGACAATACTTGAAACTTCACATTTTTTGTCATGCAGGCTATATGTATGGGTTGTTGAAAATGCTCTAGCACAGAGCTGGAAAGTTATATTCAGTAGAGAGCCTCGAGAAGGAGTACACTGTGACAAATAATTATTGCAAGAAAATGGATACCTTTAATCAATTTTAAAGACGTATTGTACTGAAGTAGGATGGAAAAAAATACAAAACGGTAAAGAATAAAAGTAATTGAGGAATGAAAGAAGGTTTAAAAAGCACATTCCTTTCATCAAAGTTGATTCCACTATAAATCATATAACGCTGAATAATACAAGCTAAATTAAATTAATATTGGTCATACCTCACGTACATCTGAATTTATCGATTCACTTATACATCCAAAGCATATATATTAGAAATACAGAAAGATGGGCTTCTACTTGTTTAAAATGAGCATATTTCAAAACACTTACGCATCCGAGGAGAAAGCTGCTTATATAGTTCAGCAGTACGCCACCTACCATACACTTGACATAATATGGATTTAATGAATTAGTTCAAAGTAATCGGTAAGCACTTCTATCCCATATTATTAGGATTCACAGAAGCTATACCAATTAGGAAGTTTAGATTTTGTTGCATTACGTAATAAAACTATCTTGACATTTTAAAACTATTTTGTAAGTGATTATAAAAAGAATTCCTCTTTCAAGACTTCAATTCCTAATTTCTTTCTCACTACATTAAACTTAAACATTATGAATTGACAATTCATTTCTAACATTATGTTAACAATTGGTTATAATTCAATATCATAAGGGGATTTTGTGGATATTATAGTAATTTCAATAGTTGAGACCATGAGTCAATTGAAGCTTGACCACCATGGAAAACCTGGAATCACGCGCGAGACTGATAAGTTCTAGGTTCAAATCTTGCTCCGGTATCATCCCACAATAGGACGAAACAGCTATCCAGTGCTTCCAGATTTTCCATTGGTGGTCTAGCTCCAATTGACTGATTGTAAATGTGGTCATTTTTGACTTATTTTTTTAGAAAAGGTTTATTTTCAAGCCCTTCTACTATATATAATCATAAAAATTACCACTGTTGAAACAATATTTTCCCATCTATGAATATGTTATAATTAATAGTTAAATAAATAATTATACATGTTTACATTTGATCAAATTATATTTCATTCTTCGATAATGTTCAACAGCATTTCTCAGGAATAATGAATCATCACATAAAAACAATCATTAAGTTGATTGTTCTTTCTTTGTTCTCTTTTCAATAGATTTCAATGTTATAATTACTTAAATGGTTACAAATTCAAATCAGCATTACATATACTCAGTAAATTATTAAGTTCATTTTGTTATCATCTTGATATACATTGATCATATTTCTTTTCTTTTGGTATCAACTTTGTACAATATAGATTTTCAATAATTACAAATTTCCATAGTTGAAAGCATGAGTCAATTGAAGCTAGACCACCAAGGAAAACCTGGAAGCACTGGACGGCCAACTCGTCCTATTGTGGGACTCCTCAGCAGTGTGCATCCACGATCTTGCCTCGGGTGCCCGCTCAGTGGTCTATCGGTTAAGTACTCTGACACCAGACTGGTAGGTCCTGGGTTCGAATCTCGCGAGTGCGGGATCGTGGATGCGCACTGCTGAGGAGTCCCACAATAGAATGAAACGGCCGTTCAGTGTTTCCAGGTTTTCCATGGTGGTCTAGCTTCAATTGAATCATACTTTCAACTATGAAAATATTGAAATCTCCACAAAACCCCTTCTGATAATAATTACAAATTTTTTGATTAACATTATCCTTATTGTATTATGTTAGTTTTAATACAGTCAGAATAGTGTTACAGTTATTATGCCATAGGATTGTTTATTTTTTCATGCTTAAATAGTATTTTTCAATCGTTAAAAAAAACAGTTTTTTAACCTAACGTTACGATAATCACCTTTTCATATCAATATATATGAGTTACACATTGGTGTCTTGTTATGAAAATAAAATTACAGGATTTCAGTGCATAACTATACGTAGGATGAGCCATTATAAATTGATATTCTAAAGCTTTACAAATTATGATACATACCCGTACAAGTTAAGGATATTGAGTAAATCGTGACAGAATTGAGACCATATATAACAAACACTTATATTTTAATGAAATGATAAGATCTATATCAGGACAAAATGTGAAATAAAACCCGATGCTGTTTTTGGTATTAAATGAAGCAGTTATGTTAATATACAGAAGAAACAGTATAGATCAATTTAGACATAAATGTCACAAATGATAATTGAAATAATGGTTCTTGTTATAATTAAACTTAATCTCGGTATGGCGCCAGTGTTCCGTATTTCATAAATGATATTATTCTCTTACATTATAGATATTAGGGTATAGAAAGTGTAGTATATCATTAAAATAGTGGGTTAGTAATTATCTATTTTACATTTTTATTTTCATCATATAGGGATTCAATTAATATTTTCTTTCGATTACTTAACCGTAATAAAGGTGAAAGCTTTTCGGTGTTTAGCATTATGTGATAAATGTTATCCTTATCCATAGTAAATCTCAATTTTTGTGTAAATAATAGGTTTTAGCAGCATTTGTTCAAACAAAATGAAATAACTATATATATACTGAATGCGCACATACATAAATAGTGAAACACATTTATCCGAGGTTTAATGCACATACGTATGTGAATCACAATTCTTATATTTCTATACTTCAAACACTTAATCATGTTTCTATAACAATCGTGATTAACATATCTTATTAATAGAAGAAATTATATTATAGCTGCTACTCAACACATGGACGTTCCATAAAGAATACTGATGAAAGATATAAACTACTGTGGATGTAATTTCTCAAAACTAACATTTTATTGTTTAGAGCTGTTTTTGATCTAATTACTTAATTTAATACACTTGATAACCTTGTCAGCCACACATTTATTGACAGATTAGTGCATATGCATGTTGTACAAAATAATTAAGTAAACACAATATGATTATAAAACATAATATCTTAAAACCAAAAAAGAGAAAACAACTACGAACATCACTGTAGACCCCCTCCAGTCTTCAACCAAATCAGCACCAAGCAAGCCTCTAAAAGATATATCCAGTGTACTCCAGCTCGATAAAACTCAATTTTCAGAATGAGTAAAGCGTGAAATAATAAGTTTCTCATAAATTACTTCCGTAAATAAAATGAATGAATAAATAAGAGACTAAAGATCCCGAATAGAACTATTTTTAACATACAGGATTGATTCACTAGTTCCACATAGTTTGTAAAGCTTCTAGTTAGTTCTTTAATCGTCAATAGATTGATAACTAGTAATATAAGATGTAGTTCATTTTTCTTTGTATTGCTTAGCCTACTTCAACAGGTCTTTTGAAAATAAAAACATCAATATATACGATCCTAATGAAATGAAACCTATTGATGTCAGTAAAATTATTTCATATTCTGCTCAGAATTAATTAAATGAATTTTTCAACACTAAACTCAATTCTAAATCTAAAAACGTTGTGCAAATACTAACAGCATTATTTCGTAGTATGAACACAGAACAAACTATAAATCTGATTGTTTTTTTTAATATTCTTCCCATGAATCAAAACATAATAATGATCATAAACCAAATGCCGGTAACATTTACACAAAAAAAAATGACTAGTTAATATATCAATATTAATACTAAATATACATTAGTTTACAAACGGCCTAGGCTCCTCGACGAGGGGTAACAGGCGTAAGTAAGTAAGTAAGTTACAAACTCAATAGTAATGTAAATGTATTCCTAAATAAGAATCTTAACTACTCTTTTTGACTCATCATAGATCATCACAAATTTCTCTTTCTCTAATACTCAATGAATCTTCATTTAAATTCTGTTTACTTTTATGAATATGATCACATTGTGAACTATCAATACAATCTATATTATTCTTTGAATATTGATTTTGTATATTTCCATGTAAAGAATCATAGTGACAATGTGAATTTTTATCTCCATGATGAAAATAATTTTTTTCTCGTTGTGAACAATAAATACCTTGACGATTATTATTCCAATTCAATGAATGCTTTGATTTGAATTGTGTAGTTTTCGAATTCTTATTGTATGAGATTGGATGAAATTCTGATTTAGGTAATGCAACTGAATTTAACAGAATAAGATTATTATTATTATTATTATTATTGTTCCCAATATTATGATTATTATGATTCCATGGACATAAACAAATAAACATTCGATTTAAATAATCACGAAAACCTGGTAAACCAATGGCATATATCATTATATTAATAATCGAATCAAATGTTAATAATAAATCTGCAACCAGTTTCGCTAATTGGAATTCAATCTTTAGATTAGTATAATGTTGTATAATAACTAATATAAAACTAGGCGTTTGAAAGCATAAAAATGAAATAGCTAAAAATAATATAGTTCTAGTCGCTTTCATTTGATGTCTTCGACGTACATTAGTGACTTCAATAATTTTAGTATCACGCCATGGTGAAACATAAAATGATATAATAAATGACATAATTAAAACAAATAATGTTGGTGCAATCACTTGAAATATGAAAAAACAATAAGCTTCATAGTTAATAATGATATATTGATCTAGTAAAGCATCAATATGTGTTACAGTGTTTGTATTTTCATCAAAATCATTGGATAAATCTAAGTTATTTGTATACAATGGTGATGTTTTACTTGATTGCATAATTAAGTCATTTGATGGATTACAAACAATTGCATAATCATAAAATGCACGTACAATAGCAAGAAATCCAGATAGAATCCATAAAAATCCATAAATAAATTTGATTGAAGAATGTGAAAGTATACGACGTTTACGCATTGGATACACTACTACCTCTGTACGAGCTGAAGTAATTAATACATTACACCAATTACGTGTACATAAAGAACAATCAGAACCCCAATTAATAAGAGCAAATAATATAAATTCTGTAGGACTTATCATACGTGGATTTGATGAACATATAAGTTGTGTTGTATATTCTATACAAACAAAAAAATGAAATAGTACTTCAGTAGCTGATAAAACAAGTAAACTTGTTCGCATAACTGATTTTCTATGTTGTCTTGAAAATATTGAAATACATAATCCATTTAATATTAAAGCAATTATGCTAAGTATTAATATTGGTAAAGAATATTCCAATTTTATAATACCAGTAGTACTTATATTTCCATTACATGTACTATTGTATTCTATCCATAAAGTTCCATCAAGCATAATCTTTTGTTATAAATGTATATATGTATGTTTTAATCTAATTGAAACTTACTACTAATACATTTATAAATAATCAGTAACTATGAATAAGGCATTAAATGTTAACGATAAATAAATAAATATTATAATTATAATTTTTCGAGTCATCTTATTGGTTAAATTATTAACCAATCAAAATAGATTATTTAACATTATCAAAAATCCAGTTACAATTATACATTTTGTAATTAGTATTAAAATGATTCGAAGAATAATTTCCCAAGTCCAAAAAAAGGAAATCCTGATGAAAGCATTTGATATGATGAGAATAAGTAGTTAGGTTAATTTAAATTTATGTATTGTTATTCATTATTACCACATAACGGGAAAATTTCGATAAGCTGTAAAACACTTCCCTATAATTGAGAGTCCAACGTATTCAAATATTCAATTCAAAATAGTTAGATCATGATAGGGAAGAAAGCTTACTAGTGAGTAGTTTGGAATGTTATTGTATTATTTATCCAAAATGTCGCCTCTCTTAATCTCTTATTTTTTCCCAAATAAAATAACTTGATATAGCTAACTGATATCTTCTAACAGCACTGCTTATAATTATTTTAAGGAATATTAGTAAAATATATAATCTCATGACAAAAAGAGATTAATCATTCTAAGCAAAGTTATTGCATGCTGGAAGTTATAAGTATTATATGTATTTATAAGAAACTAAAACTATATTTGAATCGAGAGTCAATTGTGTGCTAAAATAATTATAGGGGAATAGTACAACTGGAAAAACAGTATTTTTTATTATTTATTTATTTAAACACATAAATATTGGTACAAGGAAGCACCAGATACATATGCGCCTCACAAATCTCATTTGATTTGCTTGAGGGCTGTGATACTGCACTGGTGCCCAGACTGAAACAGGTTGTTTTCTTAGGGGACCACACCCGGAGCCTTTGATCTAAAGATCTGATCCACAAGGCAGTGGAACATCGTGAGATGCAGTCCCATGGTAGTCGGTGACCAACGATTGATTCGTACGCCATTTGTTCCCTCAGGATACTGGAGCCCATGTGCACCGTTGGTTTGGAATCAGGGTTTTCCAACTCCCCTAGGTGGACTTTTCGTGTCCACCAACCCGGTTAAAGCGCCGGACATTCGCTTTTCGTCCTCTCAATTTCGTAAACAACACCCCCGCCACGAGAAGGCAGTGAGTAGGACTTCCCTGGCAGAGGCTATAT
>NC_031497.1:5692334-5784722 GCF_000237925.1 Schistosoma mansoni
AATTCACATCCACATAGTAGTCCACAGCAAACTGGCACGCAATCGATTTTACCGATTCCGCAATTAAATGTTACGTCAGAATCAAAAATGACACCCATTTATCCGAATACATAATCTTACCGTCTAACCATTCATCCTGTTTCAATCGTTAGAAATGTTGGTGTCGTGACCTACTTGTTTACAAGTTCTGTGTGTGAATTCCTATGAAGAATTGGTATGCAATAATGAGTACAGTATTTTTAGTTCTACAATTTAATGTTATTGGCGCATCCTTTCATTCTCATGTGCATCACTTTGAGTTCAACAACCCGTAAACGAAACAACTCCTCATAAGAGACTTAGTTCGAATCAATATGCTACCCATTTTCCCTATTTTGGAAACACCACAACTAAAATGTATATTAAATTGTATATGTATGTACTAAAGTTCCGTTTTCAAGACTACTACTGCAAAAAGATTACATAACCTATGACCATGCAGCGTGACCAAAAACAAACAAAAGTTTTTTGTAAGGTTGTTGAATATCGATATGAGCGATGTAAAAACATGTATTTTTACGAAGACTAGGTTTTAAACACAGTGGGACTCATCAAAAATAGATAATGTTGTTCAGAATCATTTTCATTCCTAGGTTTTTGTCAGATGTTCATCTTAGCACTTAACCCCTTGACAAAAGAAAGTTATGTTATCACTGCCATTGACTGAGTGCATAAAGGAAACTGGATTGCGTTATGGTCGTGACCAATTGGGTTAACTGGAATAAACAAAAAAATAGCGGTTAGACACTAATTACAAACAGTAGCTAAGATATCATCATCGATATCTCCCCCCAGAAAAATATGCTCCTTTCTTGGGGTCCACTTGCATGGCATCAGGTCCTTTGCGTTTCCGTCGTGATCTCCTATTAGGATGTTGTTGAAGTTTCACAGTCTTCCTAGTTGCTGAATTTCCTATGACGAAACTGTCCAAGAAAATTTCCCCCATTGAGCACGGCTTCTCGGCTTTCTGTGAAGGTGAGAATCGGGAACGACGATAGATTCTCCGCTTTGCCCCATGATGGCGATTACATTGAGTTCTGATCTTTCTCACAACTATTATGGGAGCAGCCCAGTTTGAGTGATTTACTGGCTGAATGACACCTAGTGCTTCAAAACTGTCAAGTTCATGATCAACGGCTGACAGAGCAGCATAATGTACTGGTCGTTTTGGTCTGAAAATGGGCTTTGCATTTTGTTTTAACGACAAGAAAACTTTGGTGAACTTACAACAGCCCAGTTTGTTTTGGAATACACCTGCATGTTTTTGTCGAAGATGATTTACATGGGATGTGGTCGACATTTTAGAGAAATAAGATGCATGAGATTTTGAGATATTACGACAGCATACTTTGTTTGACGAATTTGATGGGGAACCATTTTGTGAACATGTTCCATCGGAGTCATTTGATTTAACATCATTGTGAGAACACATTAAATCGGAGTTATTCGATTTAGTATCATTATGAGAACACATTAAATCGGAGGTATTTGATTTGACATCATGATGAGAACACAATAAATCGGAGGTATTTGATTTGACATCATAATGAGAACACATTAAATCTGAGGAATTTGATTCAGAAATATTACGAGAACATGTTACATCAGAAGCATTTAGTTCATAGACATCAGGGGGAACATAACACAACTGAGGCATTTGATTCAGAAATATCATGAGAATTTTGGATAGACTCAGAGCAAGAATTATGAGAACATACTTCATTTAATAAACTATTTAAGACATCAATCTTCTCAATCCAGTCCAATCCCAATAGATCTAAATCATGCCGATTTGTTAGATAACAAACATCAGTAAATTTATGTCCCTTGAACTGCACGTTGCAGGTGACTTCTCCAGTTAGCTTCACTATGTCGCCTGAAGCATTTCGAGCAACATGCTCTGTTGGTCGGATGCGTGGGCACCCTAGCTTACGCCATGTGTTTTTGGAGATCAGTGTAATGTCAGAAGCAGTGTCCAACTGAAGACGAATAGGTTTTTCATTTACTAATAAGTTCACGTACTTCCGTTTACTTTGAAATCCCACTTTAAAAGTTGCAAATGTGCTTTTGACTTGACTCTGTAGCTGTCGCTTCACATTTATGCCACGATGTTTGGACTGACGTTTATCTGAGGAGCAGTAACCTTCTTTATGACCAATGCGATGACATTGACGGCATTTGTGGTTCTTGAATGGGCATAACTTCACAAAATGCCATGAGCCGCAGAACCAGCATGGTGATGGTGGTTTACTAGAAGGCTGCTGTGTGTTCGCCGTCTTTTGTTTGGAAGGTTTGGAAAATCTGCATGCACTTATTGAAGCAAGATTGGAAGTCTTTGCATTTTGCTGTACCATCGTGGTATCATGTTTAAGATTTAACAACCGTTGACACTCGGTTATGACCATTTACAGGGTCATGTTAGGCTCCTGCTCAATGCGCGATAGAATTCTGGTACGTATATCCATATCTTCCGGATTCTTTAATCCACAGATAAAAATCAGACATTTAAATTGATCTGCTGTAATTTCATTTATTCTAAAACGTTCGCATTCTTTATTTACTTGTCCAGCGTATGTAAGATAATCCTGAGATAAGGATTTAGATATTTGAAAGCACTGATAACGGATGCTGAATAATGAGGATTGTTCACCAAAAATTTTGGACAGGGTTTGGACTGTTTCATTAAAAGATAAATCTCGCGGATTTTGTGGCAAAATAAAGTTCACATATTTGTTGTATTCAAGTGTTCCGAGTCTTCTCAAGAGTAAGCGAACTTTGGCTGCATCATCAAGGTTTGAGCATTCAACACGAAATGTGTCTTCAAAACGACGAAACCAGGAATCGAAAATAATACCAGAATCGGGATCATAATTGAATTCACAAATAGAATTTGCGATACTGTCATATTTATCTGACTGAGAATTTGATGATGAATGAAATGAGAGCTTCTGCATCAATGCATCTAAAAGCTTCATTCGGTTTGCATCATTCTGAGCTTGCTGGATTTGTAGAATAGTTTTAAGGTCGTCCAAAGAAACAGACATTTTGATTTGGATCAATCAATATTAAAAAGAAATCTCCGTCGCCAATTTTGTTACGTCCTTGAATCTTTCTACCCACTTTGTGCCGAGTATGACCTGTGTAATGTAGATTAAGACCTTAACCCGATAGGCTGTCTGGCTTAACCTTTGAGGCTAATATGCGTGAGTTCGAAGTGGGGGTAGAGAGACGAAAACTATTCTATCCCTGATTGGCTGGCAAGCACGCGAGAGAGAGAGAGAGAGAGAGAAGACAAAGACAGCTGGAACGCTAATCACTTTATTCCAACCCCGATCTAGCACTCGAATTTCCAATTCAGATTAGGGTGAAAGGTTACATGAATAAATAGATGAATAGGCTGACCACAACGTACAATAATTAGGAAAATACAATTATGTCCAAAACTGGGGGATTATAGTAGAAAATAGGGTACAAAAGATTACGTCTAAATGACAATAGCTTTACAACAGAAAATGCTATGGCAATGAATTATACATCAAACGAAAGCTTATGATCTGTAGAATAGGCTAGGGGCAAAAGTAAATGTTACAGTTTTACAAGCTTTGAATTAAATGAATTAACGTCCCCAAAAATAGCTTCCGTAATTTGTTAAGGCTTCTTGTTTTGCGGTTCACATCATACTGCCTTTATTATTTCTTACTAAATTCATATACATTCATGCGATATGTAGTCTTCCAGAAAATGTGTGATCTGATTTGCGATTGTATTATAATTTCTCTCGTCCTCTATCACCTGATTCCTAATCTCAAAACTTCATTTAAACTATAAACAATTTTAAACTTGACATTGTACAATAATCATTTCAACACTACCAGTTTCAGTTTACAAACAGTCCTGAGTTCACATTCTGTAATTTTATACGATATATTTACTTTAAACTTGGTAATATTTTTATATTATAAGTATGGATATATATATATATATATTGTGGAACATAAAGAAAAATTTACTAATCGTTCAATTCGTTAATTGATGTAAACTAGACCACCATTGAAAACCTGGAAGCACTGGAGGGCTTTTTCATCTTAGTATGACATTCTTCGGCAATGCTCACCCACGATCCCATATGCGGAACTCCCACTATGACTGACTTCAAGATGGATTTTCTGGAGTTTTAATGAGAAGCCATGACCAATGGAGTCGATTCCGTGTCGGGTAGGGATAGTTATCTTCCTCAGACAATGGATGAGTGGTTACGCAACATCATGGATTGATTAAAGTTAGACATTAACGCCATTGAATGTCGTCCAGCTCAGCAGTCTACAGGTTAAGCGTTCATGAGCAGGAGCGAAGGTCCTGGGTTTAGGTCACACGTGCGGGATTGTTAATGAGCACATCTCAGGAGTCACATAATAGAACGAAACGATCGTCCAGTACTTCCAGATTTTCAATGGTGGTCTAGCTTACAGCGATTAACGAATTTAACTTTTAAAATTACTACAATCTCCACAAACCCCTATTCTGATCAAAAATTTATTAAACAGAATAAAGTAATGTGTTGAATTTCATCCTCTCACTCTCAAACCCAACACTCCGGTTGTCTTGCCTACATATATGACATTCAATTCAGTATGTTTTCTCTCACAGTGATTTTTTATTATCCCTCTCCCTCTTTATTGCATTCTTGACATTAACTAATGTAAAACGAGAATATTGAAAATACTAAGTATTGATTTGAGTGTCGAAACAGTAATAGTAAAGAAACATTAGTCTTACTAATAAATAAAATTGACTTCTTTGATTAGCTACATTTGATCATATTTTCCATTATTTCTAACAAACCACTCCTCTTTTTCTATCACACTATCGACAGATTACATTCATCAATTCATAGTAATCCTGGATGTATTTGAGTTCTTCTGGTCTATTTGATTATTTTATTTTATTTTTGTTTTCTCAACATTAGGTTAATCATTATTATATCTATGGTATTTATCTCCCATTCTGCCTGTTATATCCCGTAGAGAATTATGAATGGTAACTCTGAGGATTATCTATGAACCAATATAATATGTATATTTCCTATTGTATAATTGTTAAGCAACTAAACTATTCATATTCATGTTTATTTTATTATAAGCTTTATTTTGACTTATAGACTATTATTATACGATTCACCATTCTTGAGTTATCCCCAGTCTATTAATTACTGTTCCTCCTATTCACAGCCACATTTGGCTGAATCTTGTACAAATGTTATTTTCTATTTTATGGTACGATGTGGTCAGTTTGTTTGATATATAAACCTAGTATGTTTGTGAATAATGATTCATATTGCAGAGACTGTTATTGGTGTTCTGGACTTAACTAGCTGGGCTAGGCAGAAAGGAAGACTGATAAGTACTCAAGACTGCTCATACGGCTTTTGTGTATCATTGCTCCGACCGATAATTCACTCCTCTCTCATTGGCGGGAATCAGCACGTTCATATATGAAACAGGGCACACACACACACTCAGGCACACAATATGACACTGCCTTTCCATTTGACTTGATTATTTAAATTACTAAATATTTTTCATTCTACTGGTCACTTTATGTCTGTTTTGTTTACTAGTTCGTCCCCTTTTTAGTTTTGTTTATTTTTCTCAATGCCAGTAACTACTAAATAATGAAAAAAATTATTCTTGTTTGCTTATTTATCTTCTTTACGAAAATGGACCTTTTTAATAATAATAATAATAATGGTACTAATAATGATAATAATATGGATTACGAATGTAGTTAAAACCTCTAAAGAGCAATTTTGAAAATGGCCAACAAACCTACAGTAGAATATAATTACATTTTTCGATATAAAGAAGAAAACAACAAATTTTTTTTTCATTTTTTGAAACGTGTATACAATAACAAACATTTGATAGATGGATAGATAGATATACATTTCACCATTCTTGGAACTAAAATCTCATAAGCTGTAATTATTACGATGAGATTAAGGGTAGTATTTATTCACAGAATTTGATGTAAGTAATGCATCTTTTAAGAAAATTTCTGTTTTATTAAGATAGTATTGTAGTGTGGTCTACTTATATCCATATAAGTAGTATATGTAAATGGTCAGACATAGAATGTATTTTGGCAGAAGATCGATAAGGAAAGAGCTGAAATGAAGCGCAATTGGTAGGAAAATGCATGAACAATGGAATTAGAGAAGATGAACGAATATTCACAGAATGAACAGTGAAGATTGAGACAATTGTTTGTTATTTTGCAAATTAACTATTCATTGTATGGTTATCAGAATTT
Source organism: Schistosoma mansoni (assembly GCF_000237925.1). Lineage (NCBI taxonomy): Eukaryota > Metazoa > Platyhelminthes > Trematoda > Strigeidida > Schistosomatidae > Schistosoma > Schistosoma mansoni. The sequence goes on from NC_031497.1 coordinate 5,698,683, forward strand.
AGTGAGATAGTCTGTAATTTGTGCTTAAACACATTCGCTTGTCCCCAACTGGTGTTTTGTTCACTACAGTATGACATTGAAATTACTAAATATGGTAGGTGCCAGTTGTGAGGTATTGTAAAATTTGAGTAGAGTTGATAATAAGACGGTGCTTCACTCAGATCAACATAAAGGTCCTGGATTCAATTTCCGGATGAGTTAATATGGTGCTTTTCGAAAAATGTCCAATGACAGGATGAAAGAACCATCAAGTGCTTTCTGGTGTTGAATGGCTGCTTGGTTAAAACATTTATTTACATTTAGGGATCACCAAAATTCTTAATACTAGTAGATAGAAATGTGCATGAGACAAATAACAATTGTCCATATATCTATAGTTTACAAATAATTATAAACTGTTTGATAAGAAGTTTAAAAATGTTATTTTTTTAATGGATATATTTATTTTATACTTTCGTACAGGGATAGTTACCGACTAAGATTAAAGCACTTTTTTAAATGTCTTAGTGGTGACTGATCACTAGTTCTTCAATGAAAACTTCACCATAATTTTCAGATCACTTGCATGTGTTTCAGTAAACTGTGTATATTGAATATGGTACTGTTACAAGTCACCTAAAACTCTTCGTAAACATTTTAAAAGCTAGGAAAAATTTCAAAGATAAACTGACAAGTCAGAGTTTTTCGGAAAATTACACAATCAATCTGTAAATGGAAAATTATAGGCTTGCTAAATGCTAATGAACAATACCGAAATTTATCACTGGTTTTGATATTCTTTCTTGAAGCTTCTAGGATATCACAGTCAACGATAATCTTATAAATACACTGTTTCTGTATAGAGAGTAAACACTGAATTGTAGCTATTTTTATGTTTTCAACACTTGCTTGGAGTTCAGGTTTCAAGTGAGTCTAAAAATTGAAGTAGAAGTCAGTACCTGAGTCTTTCATTATATGATTGGCGAGTTATTTTAGTAATTAGATAAATTTAATTTGTTATGAAAATGACTAACGTAGATGATGAAGCTTACTAAACAAAGTCCATCACAACATATGAAAATAAAAATAAAATTCCTTATTAACTTGACTATCTTGTTTGATTAAGACTATAAACTTAACTGTTTGAGCCTGTGAATTGTGAAACTAATTAATTCAAATGTCAGACATTAAATGAAAATCACATTACATCACCAATGAAATTATGTTGAGAATCTGAATAAGTGCTTTTCAACTTATAAAATTATCCTAATGGTTGAGATCATAAATCAATTGAAGCTAAACCACCATGGAAAATCTGGAAGCACTGGATGGCCGTTTCCAGGTTTTCAGGTTTTCCATGGTGGTCTAGCTTCAATTGATTCATGATCTCACCTATTAAAATTACTATAATATCCAGAAAACCCATTCTGATTATAAATTTTCATATGTAACTAATCTATGGAAAACTTAGGTTACTAAATTGAATCCTTAAACTGATAGTTCTCAAGTTCACTAAAAGAAGATTGAACTAAGTGGTCTATGTAAAACTCATTACTGATTATTGTAGTATTAAACAATCATAAGTTTAACCATGTGTTATAACAGTTCATTAAAAATCAAAATAATTATATTGTTTCAAATATTTATGACTCTATATTAATAAGTAAACTATGTAATATCCTTTTTAAATTTCCCAAACTAATAATTTTTTTATCAGGAAGTTTGTATTTTAATACGTTATGGAGGTTTGTGAAGACTATTAAATGCTAACGAGATCAGGAGGGGACTCAAGTTAGACAATCGTTGGAAAACAGGGATTACTGGACGACTGTAACATCCTAGTATGGGATTTCTCGTCAGTTTACATTGCTCATTAGTGACCAACTTCGAGATCAAATTTCCGGAGTTATGGTGAAATGCTCTGACCAATGGAATTCAAATGCGTCGGATGTAAATCAGTTACTCACTTAGGACAACAGAAAATGAATGCGTAATGTCTCAAATTTAGTAAACTTAAAAATGTAAACCATTGGGTACCGGTTCAGTGGTTTAAACGTTAAGTGCTTGGACCAAGAACTGCAGGTCTTGGTTTTGTTCATCAGTCGCGTACTAGGACAAAATAGATGTCCATCGCCTCCTTGTTTCCAATGATTGTCCACCCTAGGTCTGTTCGTGATCTCAATAAGCTTCAAACTTTTATCGAGCTACTTTAGAATGACAAAATGTTGGCTAATAAATTTTTTTCAATTACTATACTTCTGTTTCGGTGACTTCGATATATGCCAGAAACAAATTATTCTTTGCTTCACAACATATCTATTCTCATGAGCATGAAGATCTAAATAACAATATATACTGAATAAAACATTAAATATGACAGAGTTTCAATTGTCTTCCAGTGTTAAGCATTTCTATTTCAATTTAATATGCACTAAATAGTGAAATCTGCATCTATACAGTAATCTACAAAACCTATATGACATTCGTTGTTGTAAACTAATTAAAACCAGAATTCTTACACCTGGTTCTGATGCTTAGAAAAAATGTTTTATTTTACCTACACAGTTTCGCCTTTGCTTCCCCTACCTGTTTATTCTGCTTATCCATACACGTTAAAACGGTCACTATTCCTTATTCCATTTCTGTATATCATATGATGATATATTGAATGACTATTATTTTTAAACACACATTATTCTAAATAGAAACGTATCTAGCTAATGTATCAGTGATTCTAAGAGAATCAAAATTACAACCGAGATACTTATTCCTCCAACACTAAGACAGTAAATACATCTTCGTGAAAAACGTTGACATACAACATGATTTGGTTTCGGTGCTTATTGTCGGTTGATTTAATTTCAGATAAAGTTCATTTAAATGTTAAATCATTGAGAACAAAGTATAGAACTTAATCAGGACTAAGAACTAAACTATTTGACGTTTGTTTCTACTCAGAGAATAAAAATATGCGAAACACATTTTATGACGTAATAATTGGAAAGTATGTATATCCACTACCAAACACACTGAACAAAAACATTCTTTCTTTGATCAGTTCAAGAAAATGTTTGCGCTTTGTCAAATTAATGATTAATAGATTATTTTTATGCACAATCATATTTTGTTTAGTTTGATCATACTTTGGTCAAAACTATTTGTCGTTAAAGAAGCAACAAAAAAGTCATGTTGTAGGATAGATAATATAATATATACATATACAATGGCATATAACTTCTTTTCTTGATTTCACTAGTATTAATATAATCCAAAAAAATACATCACGTTTAAAAGACAATCAGTTTGTTAGCCTGAAAATGAAAGTAATAACTGATTAGTTAGTTTATAGATACCAATACTTAATGTGAACTGTTTTGTTTTATAAAAGAGCAATACTATATTCATTGAAGTCGACTCCTTGAATTGATGAGATTATTGTGACTGAGTGCTAATTACTCGTACAAATGAATTACTGACATCTCAACTCGCAGTAAATAAATATCAAAAAAACATTATAAAGAATTTGCAAAACATTGAGTTGTTTAGTATAACAAAAGAGTTTCAATGACGTACAAAACAAACAAACAATAACAAGAAATAGTCGAAAATTTAAATGCTTATAAGATTGTTATTTCTTAGATTATTTATGAACTTATAGAATCATGTGTTATATCTCGACGATGAATGGTAATTTTTGACAACTATTTATGGACCGATTTATTTCAAAGTGAGAATCTTCAATACGAACGTCAAGACAGTTCTTCTGTACAGAGCTGAAACTTGGAGAATTACTACATCCATTGTCAAGTAGATACAAGTATTTATAAACAGTTGTCTACGCAAAATACTCAACATTCACTGGCCAGATACTACCAGCAACAGCGTTTTATGGGAGACGACAAACCAGCTTCCAGATGAAGAGGAGATTAAGAAAAGACGTTGGAAGTGGATAGGACATACATCGAGGAAATCATCAAACTGCATCACGAGGCAAGCCCTAACTTGGGATTCTGAACGGAAGCGGAAAATGGGAAGGTCAAAGAACACATGACGCCGGTAAATAGAAGCAGATATGAAAAGGATGAATGCTAACTGGAAAGAACTGTGAAGGATGTTCCAGGACAATGTTGGATGGAGAATGCTGGTGAGCGGCCTATGCCCCTCCCACGAGGGGTAACAAGCGTAAGAGAGAGAAAAGAAGATACATATATTGTATATATATTGTATAACTAATAAGTACCTAAACTATACATATTCATCTTCATCCTATAATAAGCTTTATTTTGACCCACAGACTATTATTATACGATTTACCATTCTTGAGTTATGTCCAGTCTATTAATTACCGTCTCCCACATTCAAAGCCACTTTTGGCTAGATCTTGTACAAATGTTATTTTCTATTTTATGGTACGATGTGGTCATGACGTCATATATATTACCAAGGGCACAAGATCACATCTTATTATCAGATTTACTTATATCTTATCAAATCACACACTAATTTTTTTGTTTCATAATTAATTAATTTCCAAAACCAATAAATGATGAAGGAATAAAAATGAATATCTTTTAAAAAAATATATAATTTTCTATCGGTCTATCGGTTAAGTGCTCTGGCGCCAGACTGGTAGGTCCTGGGTTCGAATCTCGCGAGTGCGGGATCGTGGATGCACATCGCTGAGGAGTCTTATAATAGTACGAGTTGGCCGTCAAGCAGTGCTTCCAGGTTTCCCATGTTAGTCTAGCTTAAATTGACTCATGATTTCAACTATGAAAATACTAAATTCTCCACAAAACCCCTTCTGATGTATAATTTTCTATCTAAATTTTTTTGTTTTTTTCAGCGAGGCCTTGTGGTTTGTGTGATGGTGTGTGTTTTTTCAAAAAAAAAAAAGAAATTCCATTTCGAAACACCTGGTTCCCATATTATTTACCCATTAAAAAAAATATATTCATTAATTTTTATTGTTTTAACATTGGAATGTAGATGCAAACAATCTAATTGGAAGTAATTTAGGCAAATCATTTATTTTTATTTTATTTTTATTTTAAAAGTACTTCTGATGTGGTGTGGTCTACTTATATCCATATAAGTAGTATATGTAAATGGTCAGACATAGAATGTATTTTGGCAGAAGATCGATAAGGAAAGAACTGAAATGAAGCGCAATTGGTAGGAAAATGCATGAACAATGGAATTAGAGAAGATGAATTATTATTGACAGAAGGAACAGTGAAGATTGAGACAATTGTTTGTTATTTTGCAAATTAACTATTCATTGTATGGTTATCAGAATTTAGTGAGATAGTCTGTAATTTGTGCTTAAATGCATTCGATTGTCCCCAACCGGTATTTTGTTCAATACACTGATATTCATAGTGCTTTATCGTTTATATGTAGATATCTGGTAGTTTATTTAAACATTGACTATATTATAAAAATGTTTACATTATTCATTATACTCAACATGCTTGATTTCCCTGGTTCTACAATCAGGGTTATCAAGTGTTTATTCTTATTTGCCTAGTCAACTGTGCATTATATATCTATGCCCCTTAATAGCATTTCATGTATATTTTTACAATTAGCCTTCCTGTTTAACATTATTGATAGAAAACTAATTTTGTTCAAATCACATATCATCACTATTATTATTATCGTGACTGAGATATTAGTTTTCTTCATATTTGATATTAAAACTATAAGATATACCGACTGTAATTCAAGTCAAAATACACATGACCATTCAATTTAACTAATGACGGATTTCAAGAACATTTAAAAGGTAATAATAATACATAAAAACGATTAATTAAATCATTATATATATATATATGATAGTTGAATTCATGAGGCAATTAAAGTTGGATCACCATGAAAAACCTGGAAGCATTGACTAATGAATCGAACTATAAAATTACTAAAAAATCCCTACGAAACTCCTCCTGATAATAATCATACGCTTACTAGTGACTGGCTTCAATAGGTATTTCCTGGAGTTCAACTAAGTCTGTTGTGAGGTAGTAAGTAACTGAAGATAATGGTGGATGTATCTCTCAATTTCGTGGACTAGTTGAAGTTAGACATTAACACCGCTGGATGCCAACTCAGTGGCCTAGAAGTTAAACGTTCGCTCGTGAGACTGATAGGTATAGAATTCTCAGCACAAAGTATTTCAACAAGTTTCCGTTACTTATTTCTCGGTCGATCCTCACGATAAATAGTGAGTGGTCGCCAATTAGATGTTAGCAGTCCAGTCAATCGACATCTAAATAATGTACATTCTATTCGCTGCATATTACCAGCAACCACGTTATCTCTGATTGGGCCTTTTGTAACTTGTACAACGAAAAGTTGTACACTTTTCATAAACGCACCTGAATAGGTTATGCAATTAATAGCCATAATGATGTATTAAAACAAACAAAATTAGATAAGCTGTTGAAATATCTATATGACAAGAACAAGTAGCCCAGATGTTCAAGGAGTGGCCTCTGTATCCACTCACTCACACACATTAGCCTGTTTGCTCCAATTCGTGCTTGTAACTTTGTTATCTGTGCTATCCATTATTAAACTGTAGTCGTCGCTTCACACTGCCTTCTGAATTCATACACCATTGGGACTTTCTTATTAACGGTTATCAGTGTGATTGATAAACGAAGCATCCAGAATCACCTCGAAACCGAGCCACTACATATATATATATATATACTCCATTTAACCGAATAATAATCATTTTTATATTGATGTAACCACACATAATTAAACTTTAAATTCACTTGGTATTGTTTATTTGAATCTTCCCATTGATATTCAAGACTGCAATTGATCAATCTCCTATTGGCATAAGTGCATACTCTGCGTACTGCCTCGATATTGCCTTAATTCACAAGGATTATAGGCGAAGATTGAGTCCCAAATGGAACGAAACGCACCTCCTGGATTCCACTGCTACCCACTATTCATCATTGCTTATAAGTAATCTTTGTTTGTTTTCATTGAATATGTTTGAAAATTTGAGTGAACATTATAAACACATCATTATTTTAAAGTTACCAGAATCATTTTCTAGCTATGATATACAATCATTTTGTGAAAAATGATGGAATGTATATAAAATCCCTTCATCATTATTAGATGAATAAATAATATCAATGCTAACAATGAAAAACTTGCATAATTTTGAATTTCTTTTTAATGCAAACAAATTTACCGCTACAAGTACTCTTGTTTACATAGATTTCCCTTATCATTATAATAATAATAATACTTAATACTATCTACAGATTTCAATTTGATTGCATTTAGTATTAAAATTAATTCTTTTCTCCAAGAAATGTCTGAACAAATGGAATAAAAGTAGTACTTAAGTTTGGTATTGAGTATTTTTTAAAAGATGTTTAATATACATTGTGAGTAAATCCTACGAGATGAAGTACTTACTTACTTATTTACTTACACCTGTTACCCCTCGTTCAGGAGCATAGGCTACCCACACGAGATGAAATAAATCTCTTTAAAAATGTACATAATGTAGGTATTACTAAAACAATTTTGAAGTGTTTCACGAAATAAATACACTTGAAGAATAAGCAGTAATGTGATATACATATATCAAGTTGATTTACACACAATATAAATGTTCATTAACAAAAGAAATACTATACGTTATCAATGAATATATTAATATGAAATAATCATAAATCTTCTTGTTTTTATTGTGTTTTCAAAGGGAAAATCTAACAGTTCCTTAAGTATACTCTCGAATTTAAACCACAGTAAAAAATTGTCTAGAGATTTATAGTCAATTTTCGAAGATACTTGATTTGTCATGACTAACATTAATTCTGTACGTTATATTCTTTTATTTTTAAAGTATACATTAGAAATATTTTGTGTACGTATTATGGAAACTTCTTCGACACTATGGAGAAAATTGTCAACATCATCCGCAATTTATACGACGAACGACAGTGCAAAATCGTGCTTAAAGGACAGCTAATAGACGCATTCCAAGTAAAGACCGGAGTATTACTCTGCTTACTCCCCCTAATTTCTCTGTTTTCCAGTGATTGACTGGATTATGAAGACCTAGACATCTAAGGGAAAGCATGGAATACAATAAACAGCTTGCATGCAACTAGACGATTTGGAATTTGCAGATTGTCCAGGACAGGGTTGGATGGGGGTAACAGGCGTAAGTAAGTAAGCAAAATATATTAATATTAGACTTTAAAAAATGACAATTCGTACATAATATTTACAATGCACCAATAGTTATTCAAAAGTGGTCCTTATAAATTTATGATTTATTGTTTGTAAGTGAATTATCTAAAATAAAGTTTACATCATTAAGTTTTCATATTTCGATTGTCTTCTGGATAAGTAGTCTTATTTTATTGACGGAGCTTTATTCATTTTATTCCCAACAGTGTTTACTCATTATGTAATCATTTGTTTCTGGTCGTCTGAGCTCCTGACACAATCAATGTTCTTTTACATAAGGTATATATTTACAATATTCATTCTATTGCCCCTTCCAGCCATATAGAATGGTGAAGCCTAGTAGGCCCCTCTGCAGAAGAGTGCTACATCGAAACACGGCACAACTACCGGGGCGGGATAGCTGTTTCTGCACTGTTTACACAGAAACATTACATAACACTCACAACCCTTTTTTTGTCTTTTTGTTTTTTTTGTTTGGGCAGACTCATTTTTACCACTCTTTTGAACCCTCAATAGTTATTCAATGACTCTATGTAGCATTCGTAATCGTTCTCGGGTATTGGTAGAGTGGTTGATTAAGCCGATTTCCACCACCCGGGATAACCGCTCACGTTAGTTCATGGAAACAGTCTCATGATCCAGGAGGCACGACGAGGACGTGTGAGTCGAATTTTGCCTCCCTTCAGTCTATTAAATTTATTTACACCCTTGATATACTATACTAGTGTGTCTTCAACATAACTTCCGATTCAACTCTTTCACGTAAGTAATATAAACCCATTTTATAGTTATGTTTTCAAATATCACAGGTTTTAAGCTGCTGACAAAAACCAGACGAAATAAAATGAATTCATTCTATTCTGCTAGAATCTTTGTTCTTGCTCTCTTCAAAATGATACAAGGAACCGTGTGTATAAAGTTTTACTATTGATAAAGGGATTATAGAGATTGTTGAAGATTTGATTGAGATCATGAATCGATCAATGTTAAACCGCTATTGAAAACCTGGGAATAGTCGATAGCCATTTCACCCCATTATGGGACTCCTCAGCAGTACACATCCACGGTTCCGCGCGCGGGATTCGGACCCGGAAATTTCGGTCTCGCGCACAAACGCTTAATCTCTAGACCACTGAGCCGGTATTCAATGGTGTTGATATTGATATTGATAAATAAGTTGACTGATGCCAGCAAATGTTTGATATAATAGTAATAATAAAAGTTACAAATTATTACTGTTGTTATCGAATACTAATTTCAAAATCTAAACAATTTAGAAAATTTCATAACATTTGATATCATTATCTCTTGTGAATAATAAAAAGGCAGAAACACATGAAATTAGATTAATCCCTTCACAGAATCATGATTTACATAGTATAATAGTGTGATGTGGTCTACTTATATCCATATAAGTAGTATATGGTGTTGGTCGGACATAGAATGTATTTTGGCAGAAGACCGATGAGGAAAGAACTGAAATGAAGCGCAATTGGTAGGAAAATGCATTAACAATGGAATTAGAGAAGAAACAGTAAAGATTGAGATAATTGGTTGTTAATTTGCAAATTAACTGTTTTATTGTATGGTTATCAGAATTTAGTGAGATAGTTTGTAGTTTTGTCACGACCAGTGTTCTGTTCACTACATTAGTATTTATGAACAGAAGAAATAAAAAAACATAACTAGTATCCACGTAACAACTACACATTTCTCTTATGATTTGAAACCATATGAACAACTAATAAAAAGTATAGCCTACCGAATAGCACTGTAGTGTCGGTTGTTATGTTAAGCCCGTATACCTTATTCTAGCTTCCGGACAAGTCAATTTACCTATCCATCTTGAGTCATGTTTTGACGTTGTTAATTATTCACTTATTAACCCTGACTATTTTTTTATATTAGCTTATGTGTGTATACACTTTTTATCTTATTCATCACATGCCTGTAATTTATTTTTATCTGACTATAAGTATTGATTAACGCTTGATTAAAGTGAGTTAGCTTATCCACCATCTCCAATGCGTGTCATTTATGCTTCGCTCGCTAATATTTGCTCACGTGCTTATAACTTTCTGGCCTGCGTCATTTGTCAATAAAACTGTAGCTGCCACTTCTCTTTGCCTTTTGATTTTATACACCGTTGAGATTCGTATTATAACGGTTATCGAGGTGAACGAATAACGAAGCACGGCACTATAGGTCCTACATTAAAGTTTCATGTTAATTACCATTGTATACATTTGATCTCACATCTTATTAACTGCTTAAACTTTCAATTGTTTTTTGTTACAGATACAACAGTACAATTAGTATTGTAGTGTGGTCTACTTATATCCATATAAGTAGTATATGTAAATGGTCAGACATAGAATGTATTTTGGCAGAAGATCGATAAGGAAAGAACTGAAATGAAGCGCGATTGGTACGAAAATGCATGAACAATGGACTTGTAGAAGATGGATTGATATTTACAGAAGGAATAGTGAGGACTGAGACAATTGTTTGTTATTTCGCAAATCAATTGTTTACTGTATGGTAATCAGAATTTAGTGAGATAGACTGTAATTTGTGCTTAAATACATTCGATTGTCCCCAGTCGTGTTCTTGTTCACTACAGTATGTCCTCATAAGTTAACCGTAATTGTATTATCATTTAGATAGTTTGATATTATAATGACAGTAATTCAATCTAATTTGGAATATAAATTGTCAAATGGTAAAATTAATTTATTGAAATGATGATTATTTTTGAAAACTTTCTGAATTTAATTTTTAGCGCCAAAAATGATGTTAATTTTGTAAAAAAAAAAGGAAAAAACAATGATTCATATTGTTGTCAACTCAAAATTCAAAACATTAAAAAAACAAAAAAATAAATTTAAAATAAACATTTTGTAATGACAATGAAAAACCGTAGAGAATTTTATACAAAAGAACAACTGAAACGATATGTCAGAAGGGGGGTTTAGTGGAGATTTTAGAGTAATTTTATAGTTGAATTCATGAGTGAATGGAAGCTAGACCACCATGGAAAACATAGAAGCACAGGATGCCCGTTTCGTTCTATTGTAGGACGATACCGAAGCAGTGCGCATCCACGATCACGCCTCGCGAGATGGTGGTCTAGCTTCAATTGACTGATAATTTCAGTTATGAAATAACTAAAATTTCCACAAAACCTTCTGATATTGATCAACATATGCTCACTAGTGACTGGCTTCAACAGGTATTTCCTGGAGTTCTAGTGAGAAACAGTCACCAGTGCAGTTCAACCGGGTTTCTTGTGAGATAGGAATTCACTGAAGACAATGTTGGGTGTGTCACACAATTTTGTGGTTTAGTTGAAGTTAGATATTAACACCGTTAGATGCCGGTCAGCTCAATGGTCTAGTGGTTAAGCGTTCGCGCGCGAGACTGATAGGTGCTGGATTCAAATCTTGTGAGGCGGGATCGTGGACGCGCACTGCTCCGGTATTGTCACACAGTAGGACGAAACGGTCGTCAGAATTTTTGTGGTGGTCTGGCTTCAATTGACTCATGATTTCAACTATAAAAATATATATCATTATTCTAATTTCTAGTCAGAGCATTCACTCCAAATTAAAAATATTCTATAGGGTTGTTTTTTGTTAGCGCGTCAGGATTTAAATACCTGATTAACTAGAGAAAAGCCTTATACCAATTCCAATAAAGATAACTTGGCATCAAAGCAACAAATAGAAATATAATCAGTCTATATAAAAAGGTTTATGTCTGTTCTGTTCTGTTGACGTAAATATTTATTTAAAAAGTAATTAAAATATCCTTATCAACAAGATTAAATGTGTACAAACGATAGAGTGAATTATTATTCACCTCAACCGCAACAGTATGGTTCAAGGTACTCTTAAAATAATTTGCATTTATTCGCTTTAGTGTCAGTATATCAACTTGTTATATCTCGAACTTAGATGTCTTAGTCTGTCGAATAATACTTGAGCACTCGAACGCCGAAACCCTCCCAAGTCACAAATCAGAAGACAGAAGACAAGTAAAAGGGATGTTATTCTAAACAGTGTCAATTATGGTACAAAACTGTCAGGTATTTATAGTTTTTAGTAGAAACGAAATCATCATTATAGTTATCCAATCCGCACACAGGGAGTTATCAGCATTGTCCAATAGGGAGGCTACACGTAGTGATTCTAGAATATTCTTCCAAAAGCTGATTGGATGGAATATGTCCGGCTCCTTCTGGGCTTCTTAGAACTTCCTCAACTTCACCTGTGGACCATCCTCACAAACTAAACAATAAACAAATCGTTTAATGTTTTTTTTTGATAAAGTACACTGTCATTATTAGTAGAAATGCATACCAGTAAAATATTCGTAGGTTCTGTAAGTGTGAACGTCATTGCCAACAACTACATCACTTTAAATAACTTGTCTTAAAGTAATCAATAACATGAGGTGAGATATCTTCAGTTTTTTTATACCATCGAATCTAGAATCTTGAGCACTTTCGAGACTTAACAGTATGTACAAAACAACAACGTTCATCAACTTTTCATAGTGATCATTCGGATCAAATTAAAAATTACCTAAATTTTAAATAATAATAAGATAATATTTTACATTGGGTTACATTTTGAATTTATTCTTTCATAAAACACCAACTATATCTTCACTTGAACTTATAAATTTTCTTAATCTCTATTTTGTTTTCTACTAGTGTACATGTTAAATGATTGAAAGCAGTTGACAGGAAACCTTAAACCTACGTTTCGTGCTTATTGATGCACATTATTAAGGTGGATCTGGAATCCTGAGGGAAGTGACAGCCCCTGGTGTATTCGGACCCAGATCGCCTAGCTTCGTGGTCTGAGACCCTATCAGTGAACTATTCAGGTTTTGACTGATCTATAGGATTGAGATATTCATTTATTCAGCTTGCTAAGCTGGGCTACACGTGTTAGAATCTCGCAGAGAACATTAGTTTCGCCTTTCTGATGTGTCCTTGGAAGCACAAAATCTATATTTACAGTTTTCTGCTGACCCCCACTAGCCACCTAATACCTCGATAAACTGCACTCAATATTGAGTCACATAGACTAGTGACCACATATTAACTTGATCGATGGAATTGAATAAGCCTTAAAAGGCTGGACAAATATGACAATCTTATGATTTTGTGTATAGTTGACTAACATAACAATGAACATACTGTTTCACTTGTAACTATATTAGCAACGGTAATCTTACAGGTTTGAAGTTAAGTTATGTTAAATTAATTTAGGATGATATGTCATTTATGTAAGAGTTATGTAAACAGAATAAACTAGTGAATAAATTATATAAATATAAGCAGAGATGGATAGTGGCTAGCAGTGGAATCCAGGATGCGCGTTCCTTCCTATTTGGGACTCATCAGCTGGATGTACCTGCATCTCAGAGTTGATGTTCACTCTGGGACTCGAATCCAGTACCTTTCGCTCCAAACGCCATCGCGTTATCCACTCAGCTACTGAGTCCTGATAGCCACTTGCTTGTGGAACGGGGTGAAGTTTGAATTCACTTAGTATTGTTTGTTTGAATCTTCCCAGGTACATCAGGCTGACGAGTCCCAAATAGAACGAAACGAGCGTCCTAAATTCCACTGCTAGCCACTATCCATCTCTGCTTATAATGTACATTTAGTTTACACTAAATTATAAAATTCTTCAAAGATGATAATTTATTGAATTAAATCATGTCACATTATTTCTTAGGTTACAAAAATATGATTGACATCTGAACTACAGAATAATTAAACCAAATATTCAATAAATATTATTTCTTAACAAGTTAACAATTAAATAAGCCCTCTTGTTAGAAATTCATATTATATCAACACATTAAATATTTATGAATACTATCAAGTTATGATTATAATACCCCTTTCTTCCATTAGTAACATGTTTGAAATAATTGAAGTTAATTATAAAAAGATAAAACTTATTCCATTCATTCTTCTTATAAAACAAATATCTTGATATTTCAAATAATGTCCAAAATACTATTACTGTCAGTCTTGATAGGATTCTTTTTCAACAGATTGTTCTACAAAACAACAAAACTCTATTGTATCATCTTAATGAACATGAATACTACATGAAATAAATGACAAGTTAGAAGGAAAGAAAGAAAGAAAGTGTTAGATAGATAATATCCTTCTTTAAAAAAAAATGTCATTTATAAAATCTTACACATTCATTTACGAAATCCTACTGTGATGATTGAATAGTTAGTTGTTTATTATAAATTACCATTTATTATTGAAATAGATCTCAATGAATAATAATAATAATAATATTGTAAGCAAAGATTGTGAATTAAGGCTATATTGAGGCAATACACACAGTATACACATATGCCAATTAGAGACTGACCAGTTACAATCCTAACACATCGATGGGAAGATTCAAACAAACAAATACTAAATGAAAATAATAATATTATTCAAATAATTGACAATTATATTAAAAATTCTTTTATTTGGTTTGAGTGTAAAGAGAAAACAACAAAAAAAGTAAAAAAAAAAGAAAAAAGAAAGAAAAGAAGGCACTTTTCAACAGTTTGTCAGTACATTGAAATCGGCGCATCATTAATTTAATGGATTTTATTTTTTTTTAAATTTTTTCAGTTCAATTTATCGTCCTGTTATTTACTTCGAGTAGAATATATACAAAAAACTACAAAAAAACAAAAAAAATTACAAAAAATACAAAAAAAAACAAAAAACAAGAAACAATTATGTTTATTTAATATGTCAAAATTTATACACAAAAGTGAAAAAAAACAAAAAAGTGGATACAGTTTTTGTTCTTCATGTTAAAAATTTTTATTTTTTTTATTTCACATTCACATATTATTAGTTTTTTTTTTTAATTTTTTCGTGTCAGCTGCAGTTTTTACATCTCATTAAAAACTATGGATATACATATATGCAGTTAGCTGCCAAAATGTGTGAAACCAAAAAATAAATCAAGATTAGAAAAAGAAAAAAAAATGTCGGAATAATTACAAAATTATACCACCACAACGACAAGATAATCAATGAGAAAAAAATTTTTAAAAAAAGAAGAGGAAAGAAATATCACTAAAATATTAATTGATTAACTTATTTCAACGATATCGAAAAAGATTGATTAACATGAAGGATAAAATAAAAAAGGAATACGATAACAACTATAGAAACTAAATGATGAGGATCTAAATAAATGAGGATATATATGTTTGATAAAATGGAAAATTGATTAATATAGTTGTTTATAAAGTAATGATAGTAACAATGACAATAATTAAATAATGAATAATGAAATATAAAAACATATATTTGCAATATCAGTTAATTTATTCTTTGACCTGACTACAAGCTTATAAGTTGAATAGACAATTGAATAATAATAAGAAAACAACAGTTTAAGCAAGAAAATTGAAAATAATTATGTTAGACAGAGAGAGATGGTGTATAATAGTTGGATCTAGAAAGCACATCTTGTCCTACTTAGGATTCATCAGCTGAATGTGCCTGCATCCTAGAGCTGATGTTCCTTTCGGGATTTGAACCCAGTACCGTTTGTATTAAACGATAATGTGTTATCTACTTAGTTGCTGAGTCCAGGTAGCCACTAGCTTGTGAAATAGGGGAATCTGCACAGGTTGCACATATATCAATAAGAGATTGATCAATTGAAGTCCTAAATATCAGTAGAAAGATTCAAATAACTGATACAAAAATGAATTAAATATTTTGTATGTAAGTTTTTAATTTATTCTTCATTGAAAAAGTATCCATCTTCAACTATAAATTATATTTTAATTATTTGTTTACTACTGAATTCTCTACTATACTTAAATGTTTACTATTATTTATTAGTATTCAAGTTATCGTTATTTAATTAAATCATATGACATTTGAATAATCCTTGTAATCTCAACTATGATCAATGAAGAAGCCAATAAGAAGTAAAATGCACCTACCTTAATTTAGCTTGATTTGAAATTCAATCGATATTCAGAATATTCAAGAATATAAGCCGACGACCAATTAATCCCCTCAATGGGGATTAATTGGTTACCGATATAATGAACTTTTACAGTTACGGGTTCTTTGAGATATTTATCTAGAAGTAAACCAATAGCCTGTATTAGATCATTATATATATATATATATATATATGTTAATTGTTCAATTCAATATACGTCTGAAACCATTTTTAATGTTTAATACTTGAAATAAACCTAAATCTAATTACATTGTACGTCTTACTCATGTAATTCATGATCAACTTTACGCTGTACAAGTTACAAAAAAGCCCAATCAGAGATATCATGGTTCCTGGCAATATGCAACAAAAAAAAGTACATTATTTAGATGTCGATTTATTAGACTGCTAACTTCAAACTGGCTGTCATTCAATATTTATCGTCAGGATCGATGAAGAAGTAAGAAATGGAAACTTGTTGAAATACTTTGTGCTGAAAATTCTATATTCTACTAAAGATATAATACTGGATAAAGCTAATAATAATAATAAACAAAAGATTTATACAAATATTTTGTCCGTAAAGTAACAGATGTGTTTATTCTATCATGTAAACGTTATTTATTTGACTGATTATTTTAGGTGAAAATATTTTGCATTGATATGATTTTAATAGAGTACTGTGTTGCAATTTTGGATTCATTTAAGTGGCTTGAAGTTGAGCACAACGTAACCTTAGTATCTAATAACAAATATCATCATCCATCAAATGAATTTCGTTTTGTTATACAATAGTTATCCAGGATCAAGTGGACCACAATAAGGTTTGGTTTTATCAATAACACTACTTGATAAAACTTTGAAACTAAACGCCACGATCACGACAATTTATTTAATCACATAATAACTAAATAGGATAAAATCAGTCCATCAAAACATTTTATTAGAGTGAAAATCAGCTTCACAGTAAACCCCTTATTCTAGTAGCTTAGTGAAATAAAAGTAATGTTTTGCCTCACGTTCATCAATGACAAAACGATATTTATTGGTTATACTTGTGACAGGACTGTGACCTATTTAATTAAATAATGACATACTAAACTTTGTATATAATAATTAGAGAAAATAACATTTTCACACTCACTTAGTAGTATCTCATGGATTTAAGATAATCCATCATGTTTGAAAGTGAAAATCACTTTGATCTATTAAATTGTAAACCTATAAAGTAAATATATAGTTATGAAATGGTCGAAAATTTAGCCTAACACAACATGTACACGAGAACAAAACTTTACTATACCATAAAATTCATATTATAATAAGTAATACAAACATTAGTGACAAATATTTTTTTCAACGAAGCAAATGTAAACACTGAAATCTATCATATCGTTAAGTTAATATACAGAGTATCATTTAAAAAGAATTTTTCTTGTTTGTAATAGATTATTATTGACTTCATCATTGTTCTTATTTATAACCTTTGATTATTTATTTTTTCTCATGTGAAAACCAATGGCTTTAATAATTTTCATAGTTGAAAGCATGAGTCAATTGAAGCTAGACCATCATGGAAAACCTGGAAGAACTGGACGGCCATCTCGTCCTATTGTGGGACTCCTCAGCAGTGCGCATCCACGACCTCACTTCGCAAGATTTGAACCCGGGACCTACCAGTCTGAAATCTTCACAAAATCCCTTCTCATTATAATCATATGCTCACTAGTGACTGACTTCAAGAGATAATTCCTGGATTTCTAGTGAGAAGCAGTGACCAGTGGAGTTCAAACCACGTCCGTTGTGAGATAGAAACTCACTGAAGACAATTGGTGAACGGTTGCTCAACTTCATGGATTGCTCGAAGTTGGACATTAACACCGTGGGATGCCGGCTCAGTGTTCTATCGGTTAAGTGCTCTGGCGCGAGACTGGTAGGTCCTAGGTTCGAATCTGGCGAGGCGAGGTCGTGGATGCTCACTGCTTCGGTATCGTCCCACAATAGGACGAGACGGCCATCTAGTGCTCACAGGTTTCCGATGATGGTCCAGCTTCAATTGACTCATGCTTTCAACTACGAAAACACTGAAATCTCCACAAAAACCCCTTTTATACATTTCTTTTTGTTGTTAAAATACAATTATAGACTGAATATTTCTCTTTCATAGTTATTCAGAATAGTAGATAATCGAAAATGAAAATTCAAAGGTCCTAGAAAAACAACAAAAATTCTTGCAAATCATTTCTATACTATAAACAGTGATATTTAAGAAAAATTACATAGTGGTATTTAAGTAGATGACATTTCTAAATAATTAATTAATGATCGAAATGGAATTCATAGTAAATTATTGGTTGAATATGACTACTAATCTTATGATTTTTGTATAGTTGACTAACATAGCAACGAACATACTCTTTCACTTGTAACTATATAGGCAACGGTAATTTTACAGGTTTGAAGTTTAGTTATGTTAAATTAATTTAGGATGATATGTCATTTATGTAAGAGTTATATAGACAGAATAAACTAATGAATAAATTATATAAATTATAGTTTAATATGGAGTGTTTGATTAGCTTCATTGATTATGTTATATCTTAAGGAAGAATGAATGAATGGCAACTGTTAGGAACAATTTATAGACTGTTGTTATATATGTTTTCTTATTGTGTAACTATTAAGTAACTATATAATATGTATTTATATTTCTCTTATTATAAATTTTCATTTGACCTACTGACTACTATTATACAATGTATAATTCTTAAGCTATTCCCAATCTATTAGTTACAGTCTCTCAAACTAACAGCCACTTCTGGCTTGATCTTGCATAATTAATATTTTCTATTTTATGGTGTGATGTGGTCTGGTCTGCTTGTATATTAACTGCGTATGCCTGATATACATGTGTCATACACTGGAAGCTGAAATTGTGTTCTGGACTCAACGGTCAGAGCAAGGCAACGAGAACCAATAAGGACTCAAAGTTGACTCTAGGCTGCTCGTACTGCCTGACGTATCATTGGTTTGGAACAGTGGAAAAGTCATATAAGTCGGTGTTCTAATTGGCGATAATGTCACATTATAATGAACAGGATAAAAGAAATGGCCGATTACTTTGTCATTATTATGTAGTTACTGATTTACCATGAAGTGGCAATGATTATTGAAATCAATTTTACAACTTTTCCCATTAAATTTCATGCTACATTAACTCTATAAGTAGTGAATGGATCATAAAGTAAATTTATTCAATAAATTACTTTATTATGTTCACACTAATAAATTTTCCTAATAACAATCTCAATTTAGGATTTTTTTTTAAAAGTTGTTTTACACGTCTTATTGAGTTTGAGCATCTTATGTTCAACACGATCATCATTATAATTATGCACTAATCAGTCGATTATTGTTCTTCATTGATTAGAATTCCTTTAAAGTTTTTTGTATCTTTTTTCGTGTTTTATATCACTAAACAGAAGAATAATTGTGGAATCGGCGAGACTATAATTTATGGATGAGCCAATCAGATTCGTTTGAAGGACTTCAAGGTCATAGCGTCAATTTCAGTACCTGATGCTCATGTACGATCGGTTCACAGAGAATTTTAGAGAAGACTTGACAATTAAGCGGCTACAACAACTAAGAAGTTCCTGTATTTTTAATTACGAGTAATTAATGACTTGTAGACCTTGTGCAGACTACCGTGATGTTGTCCTTCGATGTAATATATGTTGAAGGAAGACGTTTGCTAGAATAGGAACCTTTATCGCTCTATCCAGATTGAGACTAAGGACAACTGTATAGTAAAAGCACCAGTAACATTGGCTGCAATATTCGGCTGTTCAGTGGTATGAGTATTGTAGGGACATATCCATAATAAAAGTGATAAACTTACACAACTGGAGTACACAAACAATAATGAAGCTATGTGGTCGAGGCTGAGAGGGTTTTTGTGACCTTATCATGGCTCCAGAGATCAACTATTATGGAGCCATATGGATGAGTTCCTCTACCTTATGCATTACGATTTTGGGACCTTTGAACCTTTTTCTAACCTTGATAAGTTTTTGGACCATATAAAAGAAGTGTATCCACTTTAATTCTTTGGTTTTGTATAATATATTTTCACTCTATACTGACTGTTTACTGATTGGCTAACATTTCTCAAGGTCACTTAAGATTCGTTCAAAGGTCGTCCATAGATTATTGTCTCGCCGTGGAATCTAGCTATTTACATTTAAGCAGCCCTAAAAAATTACTATATAAACTGTCCACTACGTTCTAGAATTTGGATAAGAGTTACTCTTAATGATAAGTCGACTGAAATTTAATATTGAAACCATCATATTTCAATCTCTGGTCTTAAGAATATTATGTTCATAATGAAAAGTGAATATTCACTGTGAGATCCTATGTACTGTGGTGGTTGAGCATTGTTAAAGAGTGGCATAAATTACATAATTATTCTTAATGTTCAGTTGTTAATAGTTCTTTACCTAAAATCATTCGGGGATGATAATTAGCATATAATGTGAACATATAATGTGATTAAGTGATCAAAGATTCTAACTATTAATCATTTTGATTTTTTATGCATATTCGAAATTCATTACATAAATAGATGCTGGGTGGTTACTGGAGTTTGCAGTTAATCCTGAACATAGGGTTCGTGAAAGTTGAAACTTTTCAGTAGAATTAAACTAATCTTCCGAATTAATGAACAGTCGAAAAATTTATGGTATCTTTCTAATGATAATAATAGTAATCATTTGTCGAACAAGATAACATAGCAAACAGGAAACCATAGATATGGTTCTTATTAAGAGAGTGGATTTATCCGTAAAAGTATAACATACTTATAGGCTTAAGTTTACCAATCAGAACTAAGATGATGTTTCATGTATTATGAACGAAATTTTTAAGTGCAGCGATAGATATGGAGTGTATCTTACTATAAACGACGTGAAAAATTTGAATATTTGGTATCAAAAGCTCTCGAACTCACTAATTATATCTATTGTGCAATCACAAGTGTCTTTTAGATGGGACTTAAGCTAAATTACAAAATACACCTGCCTACGAGATAAATTATGTGTTAAATACTTGGTGTAGTTCACTACATGATCAACAGTGTTTGGTGAAGATAAATAATTTTTTCCCTTCATTACTCTTACTCTCAATATCAACCCTGAGTTTCTCTAGTTTGTAAAAAGAAAGGTAAAAAGGCATTACATTATACCTGATGCCAGTTTGCTTTGTAAACCCTGACCATAATTTGTAAACCTTACTCAAAACTCTAGTTTGACTCCCTGAATTAAAACGAAAACTCCACAAAGTGATAACCCTAACTCACAACATTAATCCGACCCCCAATATGTATGTATATATGAAACTTGACTTTTTCCCTTCGCTATAAATGATAATGATACATGAGAGTTAATTATTTAGATCAAAACTGTTATTCTACGGTTATTTCAATGCTTTGTATTGTTAATTTTTATGTAACAAGGCAGCGTTCCATGATTGGGTGATAAGTCGCCCAATATCATCAGTACACTATAATTTTTCCTGTTTATTTTATGTTTTAAAAAACTACTCAAGATTGTTATTAAATCAATGATATGGCCAATAAATTTCAGGTTAAAACATCAAAAATTGCATGGAAACATAAATTGGTGAGCTGAAGCAAAACCTTGTGAAGTTTCATTAAGTTTCTTTAGTAATTCAACATCAAAGAGAATATATTGACCTTTCCCTATATTTCAGTATTTCACTGAAATATTTGGTCAAAAATAAACAGAATGATAAACTGATGAACTCCTTGTTCAAATTGATGATATTTTTTAGAAGTGTAACTTGATATTCTAGAACTGTGAATACTAGCAGCAAATAGCATAAGAAATATTATCCACTAATCAAGCAGTTTATTATGTTGATATATGTTAATCAGAGTAGTTATAGAAAGACAATACCGATGTTTTGAAATGAATATTTCAGCAAGATGTACTAACACATATCACTTATGTCCGTGTTTGATTGTAGTTTAGCTTGTAAACATAAAAAAACAAAACACATTCTGATTCAACAGCAGATTTGGTGATTGTGTTTAATGATTGTTCAAGCAAATAGAATAGTTTGTATTGAAGCATAAACTCAAATGACTAATAGATAGAATTCTTCTTTTTTTTCTTATAAACAAACGTCTACACATATTTTGCAATGTTCTGAATGATTAGTAGTATGACCTGGAAATTCAGTTAAAATTTATTTCATAATTCCTCTTACATAATCTACAAACTCATTGATATCGTATAAGATAGTAACCATGTTATAATAATGATTACATGAATAGAAATTAAGTAATTTACATAAATCTGAGAATCTGTACTCTTTAATATTCTATTTTTAAGTGACTATTTTATCGGTCAAAAAATCTATTCATATGTGTTTCATTTTCATAGTAACTCTCAAGAGTGAGCTTCAGTTTTGATAAGTATATTACTTACTTACTTATTTACTTAGGCCTGTTACTCCCAATAGAGCATCGGCCGCCGACCAGCATTCTCCAACCTACTCTTTCCTGGTCATTCCTTTCTAGTTCTATCCAGTTTTTGTTCATTCTTCTCATGTCTGTCTCCTTTCATCAGAGTTATGTGTTCTTTGGTCTTCCTCTTCTCCTTTGACCTTCAGGATTCCATATGAGGGCCTGTCTTGTGACGCAGTTGGGTGCTTTCCTCAATGTGTGCCCTATCCACTTCCAACGCTTCTTCCTAATTTCTTCCTCCACTGGAATCTGGTTTAATCTCTCCCACAGTAGATTGTTGCTGATAGTGTCTGAACAACGGATCCGAAGTATCTTTCGTAGACAGCTATTAATAAACACTTGTATCTTCTGGATGAGGGTTTTCGAAGTTCTCCAGGTTTCCGCCCATACAGTAGAACTATCTTGACATTTGTATTGAAAATTCTGATCTTGGTGTTGGTTGCAATTGTTTTGAGTTCCAGTTGTTCGTCAATTGTAGATATGCTGCTCTCGCTTTGCCGATCCGCGCCTTCACATCTGCATCAGATCCACCGTGTTCATCAATGATGTTCCCCAGATATATAGAGGTTTTCACATTCTCCAAGGCTTCTCCGTCAACTGTGGTTTGACTGGTGCATGTCGTGTTATATCGAAGAGTCTTGCTCTTTCTTCTATGTATACTGAGGCCTACTGCTGCTGAGGCTGCTGCTACACTGGTCGTCTTCTCCTGCATTTGATTTTGCGTGGGCGATGGAAAAGCCATATCATCTGCGAAGTTCACGCGTGAGACCGATAGGTTCTGGGTTTGAATTACGCGAGTGGGATCGTGGATAGGCACTGTTGAGGAGTCCCATACTAGGACGAAACGGCCGTCTAGTGCTCCCAAGTTTGATAAGAATATTAATAAATTTAAATCTACGCTAATAATAATAACATAGTGAATATCAAAATGAGTTTACAAACCTTTACTATTGAAGTGCATTAACCAATCAGATAATTTATTTTTTACAATAAGCAAACTAATGAAAATAAAGTAGAATGTAGCGCATATCTATATATGATTCCCTATTGCATTTTTATTTACCATAAACAGGACTGGTCATTTTAGCAAAATAATAAAAGTGTCAAAATTTTATTGCCAACATTAGTATCTAATTATAAAATAGACAAAAACGAAAATCGAATAATGACCAGTGTAGATTAATACAAACATCATAACATACTAATGAATAATGAGTGAGTATTTCTGCTTAATACTAATAAACACCTTTTGTGAAAAAGCTTTAATTCTAAAAACTAAATGTAATAAAATATATATTCATACAAATGGTCTGTATGCTAGAAGCTGACAAAAATTGCAGTTACATAACAAGTTGGTTTACATATGAAAGTAATGAACATAATATAACCATGTTAGGATGTTAATTTTGCATATCATATTTTAAAAAAAGAGCTCAAAGCTACTGCTTGTCGATCAGATGTTTTCTTGCATATCAAATTTTCATCAAGTAGCCATAGTGAACGAATCCTTTTTGGCAACACTTTTATCGTGTTCAATCGTTTGGTTCATATGGTAAAATTAAGTGATGGAAGTGATCTATTTTTAAATTAGATTTTACAAATTATTACTAAAAGCTTGAAAGCTTTCGGTTACTATATCCAACTTGTTGTAATTATACGTTTTCATGTAACTTCGGCTCATTTTTACCTTTGACCGGATGTAAACTATAGAAAGCCAAAGTTGAAAGTAATCTTCTAGAAACACTGGTGCAACTAAAACAAATACATTGTGGCAAATCCATGAAACATACAAATTACTCATATTATCTGACCATTATACAGATGATTGAGGTAGTTTAAAAATCATCTTTATCCAACTCCCTAGGAATATAAGTATGTCTTTGTTTCCCCCGAAAGCCACTTCTAGACTTGATAATGATAGTTGTTACACAGAAATAATAAAATAACTGCTAACGTACAACGGAATAAATACTGTCATTTTAATAATAAATTTATTTTTAACTAAAGTTAACTCATTTCAGTAATTCTTGATCTGAAGGATGAAAGCAGCGTTAAACCGAAAAAGAAATATCTTAATACAGTACAAATAACGTCACATCCTAAAAAAGTTATCTTCAGTTTAGTTCTTAATTTCTTTTTTTTGGGGGGGGGGAATTCATCTCTAACTACAGGTATGATATCCAGAAGGATATGAAATCAAGGATTAGTTATCTTCATTGTTTATAAATGTTAATAACCATTTTGGAGTACGTGTAACATAGAAGACGAATTATAAAAAAAGGCTAACTACATTTACTAGTGATTTATAAGACCAGGTTTTTATGTAAGTGATTGCCATTGATAAAGTTAATGGCTGTTCGAAAAGTTTTTCAGAGCTTTTAAAGTAGTTTTTTATTTACTAACGAACTATCATCATTATTCAACTCAAGATATTTGCCAGAATTTGCACTGAATCATAAAACATGATAGATGGGATAATTATTTTAACAGTAAGGGCTTTATCACGAAGCCCTGTAACCTAATTTCTTACTAGCTATTACTCATCAAGGAGGAGATCTATGTAAAGGTGAGTCAACAATTGTATAGAAATTTTTTTAATATTTTTAACAAATCTCATTCAATTTGAACATCTTTTAACAATTATTGTGGAAGATTTTGCTTGAAATTCAATTGTTGCTTTTCTGGTGTGAATACGCCTGATTACAGCACGAATAGTGAGATAGCTTCATGGGCTCTAAGACGAGAGTAAACTTTGGTCAGCTTTTATCTTCTGACATGAACCAATAAATTGTAAGAACTTAAAGTCATCAACTCGTGTTATTATTTGTGTGTGAATGGTTCAGAATTTCCCAAATCTATACTTCCCAACGTGTAATTCCAAATATAACACGTACAATACAAATAAGCTAAATTATAAAAGGTAATTCACACTGCGAAAGACTGACAGAGTTAGTCACGAACTGATGGAGTTCAACAACAAACAAGTATTTAGAAAACACATTTGATTTGAGCATTGTTCAATTGAGGATATGTGTCTGCACCAGAAAAGTAACATTACAATTTTAACCAAAATACTCTATAGTCACTGGTGCAAAAATTTACAAATTGGTTAAGATTTATTAGTTAGAAATACTTTTAGAAATGTTTTATACACTTGCATTTTTTCGAGACAACTCTGCATCTTTAAACCCTCGGGAAACAATGATCTCTAGACAACTTAAGCTGTGTCTAATCTTCTGTAGAGCTGTGATATTTATACTGATGGATCACTGAGTTGTAATAAATATTTTGATTGTTCAATCCGCAGTTAATAGCCATAGTGTGATTAATACAGACAATTTTTTTTGAGAAATGTAAATTTCTGAAGCTTGGTTTTAAGGAATGTTGGTGAGATCCAGAAAACTCGAAAAAAAGCCGAAAAGGGCTCTGAAAACGCTAGGAAACATCTTATCCAATCAACATTCAATAGAAGTCTTAACAGAAGCATCTAGAAAGTGAAAAGTCACATGATTGGATGATTACTTATACTGCTACTATGTTTAGTAGCGTTCCAGAAATTTTCGGAAGCCCAAGGCCGTCTAAAATACCACAAATAACCTTGGTTTTCTGTACATGAACGAACCTTAAAGTAAAGCGTTTCTTCCATGTTTCTCGTCTTTCCTCTCGTGTTCAAGTCGCCGTGTAGATTTAGTGTGAAGGTTACTGGAAGAGCTTAGAAACCGAATCTAGCGTCCAATTAGAAGACTTATCAAGGACAAATGTTTTAAGGTTCATCTTACCTTAAATTAGGCATCAAGTACATGATACAAGCTAATAAAAGTTGAAAAATTATAGCGTAATTTTTAAAAAACTTCATAACATGTAAAACAAAAACATTCTTGATGGAATTTACATAACCTATCTACCAGTAACTTCTTTGGCTTTTTTTTATTAGAGGTGAGAAAATTAAGACAGAAACGGTCGTACATTGTTTTCAGGTTTTCAATGATGGTCTAACATCAAACGATTCATGATCTCACTTAAAAACTAAACAAGCTCCACAACCCCTTTACTGAGAAAAATTTCCAATATTCTTTTATAAATTGAATTGTTACTTTAGAAAATCAATAACTCAAACAACTGTCACCTCAATGAGATTGTAATCAATATTTAAGTGTAAAATAAATCATCATCGATTTTTTTTTATTTATTGTAACCTAGAGAACCTGATAAACTGAAAATACAAAAAGGTAAAAGGGAAAGTAAAAGTATTTCAATGTTAAACATACTGTGAACATTACAGACTCATAAACTTACATTAATTCTTGTAAACTTTCACACTTCCTGTCATTGTTATTTAATATTATCATTACTGTTCTATATATTCTATAAATAAGTATTAATTGCTTATAGATGGTATCAAATTGAAATGTCCATCACTTAGTCAAATTTTAATTGTATTGTACTATCTCAAGGACATAGAAATCCGGAAATGAAACTAATGAAGATAAAATAAATTCATTTTAATCTATTGAATATTCGATAACTAATATACTATGTGTTAAAACCGTTTATTCTATAATAAAAAGTATGTTGGTTAGTGATAGATGTAACATTTTCCTTTTTACTCTCTTTGGCTATTTTCCATCCTGTTGGACAGTTAGCTGGAGGTCAATATCTTACATTTGCTGGTAGATTATACCAACAAAGATATTTCTTTGAAAAAGCTTAGACCAGATTGCTAGACGAAACGTTGGATTTACTTCAAATTCATTCGCTGAGATTTTACAAATATATTATTCTTATTTAATGTCTTACATCAACTCGGAGCCCAAATACTGTGAAACTATTCGCTCTAATTTAGATGAAAGTACTTATATATTGTAGTATAATTGTTCTCTTGTAGAATCTAGTTTTTCGAAAGCTTTTTACAGAGATTAGTATGTCGCACCTATGTGATTATAAATTGTAAAAAAGATTTGTTACAAAAGACAAATGAAACAGATCACGACCTTAACTATTATGGTATCAGGTCGAAGTTTCATCAGATCTACTGCTTACAAACTCTATTCAACAGAACGAAAACAAACTGTAGCACATTTATCGTCCTGTAAAATGAAAACAAATATCTAATGAATTTTTTCAAAACAGCAGCTTTCCACGTGACTTCATCAAAAGATGTCTACCAAATTCATTCTCAAGCAAAGCATTAAATATGCAACCTAACAAGCAGGTCACACTACTATAAGTATGGTATAGCGGCCCGCTTGAATATCTGGGCTACTTGTTCCTGTCATATAGATATTTCAACAACTTATCTAATTTCGTTTGTTTTAATACATCATTATGGCTACTAACCACATAACCTTGTGGAGATAAGACCGACAAGCTTATTTTGTAAATATTTTTTAATATTATTTGTATTTGTTTTGTCAATTTTTCACTGTATGTACATTCATCATTAAATGACTGTACATGTTGTTTTAGTCAATGACCTTGAAGACACTTTCCGTTGTGATTCCAACATAGCGTGACATCTTCTTTCTGGCTAACAAATACATTAATACTCACACATCCCTCGTTCTGTTTTCATTCGAGATTGAGTTAACTTAGTTCTAAAACAAATATTATTTACATTCATAGACTGAGAAAGTGAATACATCATATCTTACTTTGGATTACAATACTGGGGAGATCATCGATACGTTTGGAATTACTAAGCATCTATAATTGTGGATTTATTGTACCAGATCAAAGCCGAACACGCATCATTTTGGGTGAACTTAAGTAAAGTCCCATTATTTATTGTATTTGTAACATTTAACTTGTATATATTAATATTACTATTGGTTGTTATTAACTTTGTTGATATCTTTTGCTTTTATATATTGTCTGGTCCACCACAAATATTTGGTGAGCCTCGATTATTTTTTTTATAGACATTTACTATATATATCTACATAATTTATTATTATTATTAATTGGCACGACACCATTTTTTTGTTTTTTTGACATTATGGACTCCCCTAATAAACTTATCGATATTGATAGCCCATCAACCAACCCCTTTCATTCATCACAGCCAGAAGATAATGTTTTAAACTCAATCAACGCTATTTCTGAACTAAGATAACCAACATACGGTGTTAATAATCCCAGGATCTGGTTTGCACAGGTTGAGGCATTATTTTTGGCGAGGGGTATACGTTCACAGGCGACTAAATATGCCCACATCGTCGGTGCACTACCTATAGATGTAGCAACGGAAGTCGGTGACCTGATAGATAACGTACCAGAAACGGACCCCTATGACAAAATAAAAGCCGCAGTAATCCACCGTACTTCGCAGTCTGATGAAAAACGCTTGCAGCAACTACTCACCGCATGCGAGTTAGGGGACAAAAGACCTTCACAGTTGCTTAGACATATGAGACAACTAGCAGGCTCATACAAGTTAGACGAAGCATTACTTAAGCAGATGTGGTTACAAAGATTACCACATAACGTCAGACAAATCCTCAGCATATCAGGAGCCTCTGTCAGTCTTGATGATTTAGCAGACATGGCCGATAAGATGATAGAAATATATCCCGATAGTCGCGGCGTCAGCGCGATACAATCCTCAAGTAGAGAAAACATGAGCGACGCACCCAACATCCAACAACAAATAACACTGTTAACACAGCAGCTAGCATCACTGCAGGCGACTGTTTCCACCATCCATTCTCGACCTCCCAGATCTACGTCCAGAAGGAGATCAGTATCCAGACATCGTCTTAGGTCACCTAAGCGGGCAGCCGGAATTTGTTGGTATCATTCGAATTATGGTGAGAAAGCACGTCGTTGCACAAAACCGTGCAACTTTAAGACAAACAACCAATAGTAATATTAATATATACAAGTTAAATGTTACAAATACAATAAATAATGGGACTTTACTTAAGTTCACCCAAAATGATGCGTGTTCGGCTTTGATCTGGTACAATAAATCCACAATTATAGATGCTTAGTAATTCCAAACGTATCGATGATCTCCCCAGTATTGTAATCCAAAGTAAGATATGATGTATTCACTTTCTCAGTCTATGAATGTAAATAATATTTGTTTTAGAACTAAGTTAACTCAATCTCGAATGAAAACAGAACGAGGGATGTGTGAGTATTAATGTATTTGTTAGCCAGAAAGAAGATGTCACGCTATGTTGGAATCACAACGGAAAGTGTCTTCAAGGTCATTGACTAAAACAACATGTACAGTCATTTAATGATGAATGTACATACAGTGAAAAATTGACAAAACAAATACAAATAATATTAAAAACTATTTACAAAATAAGCTTGTCGGTCTTATCTCCACAACCTATTCAGGGGCGTTTATGAAAAGTGTACAACTTTTCGTTGTACAAGTTACAAAAAGCCCAATCAGAGATATCATGGTTGCTGACAATATGCAGCGAAAAGAATGTACATTATTCAGATGTCGATTGATTGAACTGCTAACTTCGAATTGATGATCACTCAATATTTATCGTCAGGATTGATGAAGAAATAGGAAACGGAAACTTGTTGAAATGCTTTGTGCTGAGAATTCTATATTGTACTAAAAATATAATATTGAATAAAGCTAATGATGATGATAATAATAATAATAGTAAGTAGGGGACATAAAGATTACAAACTGATTATTAACGCCATTAGTAGTAAACACAAACCAAAAGGCACGGTAAAAATTCAGAGCCTTTCAAAGCCGCCCGCTGTTCCGTTTTAACGACCTCGAACGGCCTGACAAGAGGCAGTCATTCCGTATATGAGTTGTTTTAATGGTCTGTTGGGTGTCCGTTGGATTGCACGAATATAAGGATTTTCCATATTTGAGTCGTGTTTCGCTGCAATAAATCAGCGAGATCAATGCAAAAAGCGTTAATTTAGCTTTCTCTGTTTTGTAATCTACAATTGGGCTCCACTGTTGCCTCGTAACTTCACCTGGGATACCAATTACCCTACTGAACCTCATTGTCCTTGTTTAAAATTTGTTGGGGTCCACAAAGCAACGTATTGAGAATAACCTAACAGTCAAAGGTACTCTGAGTTTGTGTGAATCGTTGTTTTCTGCAAGAATTCAAACGAAATGTCGAGTAACCGGTAGGTCCTAAATGTTTTATAGTCCTTTCTTCAGTATTATCGCAAGAAATAACCTTTTATAATAATTATTAAGTGCTGTTTCTAGTGATTTATGTTCAAGAGACGTTCCAGTCGACTTAAGCGAGGCGTTTCAACTCATAATACTGAACAGGCGTTTCGGAAGATGGATTGAATTCGATAGTGTCTTAAAGGGTTCCAAAAAGTATGAAAGAATAATTTATCCCTTCTCAGACTACCCATACTCATCACATTCACGGCAATGGTAAACTACTGAAGGAAACTAGATTTCAATACATGTTTGTAGTGTTTCATTCAATATTTGGTCATAGGCGTAAACCACAAGGTCTAACAGTGAATAAAAAACGTGAGAACTGTAAATAACATGTGACGTTTAAGGTATAAGTTTCGAAACTGCCAATCAAAGTTCCGTGTAAAATTTGACGGTGAGGAATATGTCATAAAATCATACAAGATGCTTCACAATCATCCTTCTAGTAATTCATAGATGGTTTGTGATCCATGAGCAATAAGATTCTCCCCGGAAGAAAAAGAAAATTTGAAGCCGGTGATACTACAATCAGTATCAGCAGATAAATTAAAAGAAATTAATAATGATCAAACTGGTAAGCAAGTTACTGCTGCTGATGTGAAGACTATGAAAGCTCAACTCTCCAATGTCATTGTCTGAAAGTATATTTTAGGTTGTTATACAAGACTGCTAGTATTTGATATATTGCGGCAAAATGCTGAACTAAGAGAGTATTCAGAAAACTATTACAGGTAAGCTTAATCAATTACGAAACAAATAACCTAAATAGCTCATCATATTCTTAGACAATGCAGCCGATGGAAGATAAATAACACACATAACTTCTATAATAACTCTACAACATCATTACCAAGACGGAGAGAACAGTATATACGGATTCAGCGAAGCCAAAAGATGCGCAAACAACAGATTATTGAGAAATATGGTGAATACTTTGTTATGATGGTGGGAAGGAAAGTCGACAATTTATACTTAGGCATCATCAATAACTAGGTAAGACTGCAATTTCTCAAACACTTATCTTCGTGCAGTCCTCTTTACGATCATAAATACGGTTTGGAATGTAACAAAATGTGGAGACGTGACAAGATATGTTGACTGCAAAAATTTCTTTGTGTTTGTATTTTTGATTTCACTATATATACAACTTATAAACTGATTTCTCTGCATCAAATGTTGCTGTTTTTGTACCAATTGTAATGATGCATCAATAAACTTTTGCCCAATTTTTTTTCGTCTTCATACTTTTATGGGAAGGTATATCAACGATTTTAACGGGTGACTGTTTGTGAAAATCAAAAAGTTAATAAGTGTTTGCTTCATAAGCATCAGTTTCGTTACGAAAACTTGTAGTATTGCATCAGTTTAGATGTTTCGCTAGAATGCTGTATTGTATGTATAACTTTTCTCACTATGACAGTATATTCAGATGAATACTTGTAGTGGCATTGTTTCCTAACCACACGTTTCCGAAGCCAAGCATATAATGACTGAAAAAATGTATATTCGACATTTACCACTTGAAAAAGGTCGGCAGTGGTGGACGTGCAGACATTCAATCGGATGTCATGGCTCAGTCTTGCAGACGTGCTCATTATGTTTAACTTATTTCTATTCACATTGAATATATTATTCTATCCCCAGCGTAAATGTGTTATTCAGAAGTACTAAGTATTATTGTTAGTTGTCACGATACGATAGGTCAGTGTAGATAGTAATGCGACTTCTACATAATCTTCCATATTCAGAAATTCGCAAAGTTGTTCATCTGCATGAACTTGATATTTAGAAAGGTTTGAGCCTTTCAATTAGTTGACAGAAGTCAAATGTTGTATAACAGAAAAAGTATGGAGAGTTTACTCAATGCAATTCTGAAAAACAACAAATCAATAGTGAAAAAAACGATTAAACTTCGTTATCAGCATTAAATTCAATAAGTTTTAGCGGTAATTAAACCCTCAAAATCAATAGCTTTGTAATTGTTCAACAATGGATGCTGACCACATTAATTTTAATGTACTCACCTAGCTCAATGCGCTTGGTCATGCATCCGCACCAGATCAAGAGTTGGAACACCGTGCTCAACTTCTCCTGAGATCACTAGCAAGTTTAGATCAGTCACTTCTCGATATATTGATAATCTATCAAATATATCTTCCAACCTCCTCGCCTCTGACTTTTGATTTCACTGGGTTGGCGCGATTCAATAATAGGTGTAACTGGTAAAATGTTGTCAAACTACAAAACATGTGGTATCTTTATTAGTGAACCTAACATGATCTGGTACACCAATCCTTAAACTGTAAGTCTGTTCCTTTTTGGGACTTCATAGATCGTTGCCTTACTCTATTTCTTTATATATTGTGACATTTTTTTGTATTTTTGACTATTTCCCCTCGTTCATTCCTATACTTCAAGTTCACTATGACAGAACAGACTCCGAAGCTACTTAAGATCATAACTCTTACACCACCCTCGTTTCAGCTAATGCCTTTTTGGTCGCACAGTATCGAAACCTGGTTCTGCTATATAGAGGTCGATTTCTATGAGCACGGCATGACTGATTCACGCTCACAATTCCTCGCGGTTGTAAAGGCACTACCGAGCGAACTCAAAATTTACGTCACACCTAGTATGTTTACTAGTGGTGTTTCGGAACCTTACGAAACCCTAATACGGTCGATTCTGAAACGCGGGGATCTAACCAATCGACTGAATAATATCGACCTGCAACACGGTTCGGCGACAGACATGTTGCTGAGGATGAGAGAGGTTATCAGTCAAAGAACTTTCGATGATGGCCCATTTAGACAACTTTTCTTATCTAAACTTCCTCAACAAGCAAGCGGTACTTAACCAATTTCAAAACAACACCGTAGACGGGCTGGCTGCATCTGCTGACCGCATCCTCGAAATCACGGAGTCTTTTAATGCCGAGGTTTTTACAATCAAGGAAAAACCTCAAAAGATACAGAATGACATTGCAGAGTTATGTCATAGACTTACACGCTACCTTAGATTTTGTAATGATTGTAAACAGTCACCTACCCTGTGATGAAGCACTTCACGTAGGTGATCTGTCTCAAGACGACGAGAGATGGATAACCTTCACTGGTACTGCTACCATAACCAGTATGGAAAGTCTTCCAGAAATCGCAGAAAACCCTGCAATTATCCGAACCATAAACCGACCGACACGAAGAACAATTCGGGAAACTTCCCAGTCGGCACGCGTTAACGGCAACCGTAGCCGGCGAACATAGCCGTTTGTTATACGTCTCGAAAGTTCGCTACCTCGTCGATAGTGACGCTGAAGCTAGCGTTTTCCTGCAAATTCTAGCGACCGGCTTCACGAATCTGTTTTGAACTTACAGGCGGTAAACGGAAAGCTAATCGCTACATATGGTAAAATGTATGTCTACCATAACAAGGGTTAACGCAAACCCATTCACTGGATCTTCGTGGTTGCAGATGTTTCTATGCCAATCACCGGTATAGACCTGCTACGACATCATAATCTACTCATTGATACACGCAAACGAAGGCTAATAGACGGAAACACTAATTTATCTGTTTTTGTAGCTTATTTTTCTGGTTGCAAATTATCTCCAGTCACAAGTAGGCACGCAATAGACCCATTCCATCAACCATTACCCGATAAGTACTCTTGGATATACCAACCGCAACCGAAATTGCCGTGTGTAACCAGCAATTTTTCACACCACACCACGACTACAGGACCACCTGTATTCTTGAAAGCCCGCCGAGCAGCCCATGAGCATCTCCTTTGCACATCGTCCCTAAAAAGGACAGCAACGATTGGCGTCCAACTGGTGACTATCGGTGTTTGAATGTAAAAACCATTCCCAATCGTTACCCTTTACCTCACATTCACGATTTGATAGCTACCTTGAAAGGTACAACTGTCTTTTCGAAAATCGTTCTGGATTACCCAGAACCGACCACAATCAAGCAATCGCGCACAGTTAACGCTCTTGCAAGTTCCTATAGACGGTTCATACCAGAATGCGCGTCCCTTATGGAACCGCTAACCGATCAACTTCGTGGATATACGAAATACATTAATCTGAACGACACTGCGGGAAAAGCATTCTCCACAGTTGAGGAAATTATCTCAAAGGCAACCAAGCTGGCACATCAGGACAGTCGAGCGCCTATTAGTATGGCAGTAGATGCATCCGACTCAGCAATCGGAGGAGTCTTATCACAATCGGTTTACCTCTCTTGGCAACCTTTAGGATTTTTATCGAGACGGTTGCTAGACACTGAATCGAGGTACAGCACTTTCGGTAAGGAACTCCTAGCTATGCATTGTACGGCATGGCATTTTCGGCACTATCGAAGGCCGAGAATTCACCCTTTTTACTGATCATAAACCTCTTACTTTATCTTTAAACTCATCTTCAGACAAGTACGGACCATGCGAGTCTAGACAACTGGACTACATTTCGCAGTCTACTTCAGATATACAACACATTTCTAGAGCAAACAATCTAGTTGGAGACGCCTTGTTTCGTAAAACTTTCTTGAACAGTTTCCAAGGAATTGACCTTCTTAAACTCGCCCAACTTCGGGAAGAAGTCACTGATCTTCAGCATGAATTATCCTCAACAACCCTTAAACTGCGCTTTAAAAAGATAGGAACAGGTAAGGAAACCTTACTATGTGACACATCTGCAGGTAGGGATCGCTCAATCGTGCCGAACCATTATCGACACAACGTCTTCAATACATCGCACAAACTTTCTCATCCATGTGTGCGTGCATCCATCAAGCTTATAGCAGAACGGTTTTACTGGCCTGGTATGAATAAAGACGTGAGGGAGTGGGCACGCTCCTGTGTAAGCTGCCAGAAATCTAAGGTGATTAGACACAACAAATGTCCCTTGGGCTCGTTCAAAACTCCTGATGCTCGTTTCGACTATGTTCATCTGGATTTGGTAGTACCTTTGCCCGATTCAATCATCAGGCTATCCACTTAATAAAAAAATGACAAGTTCCCTGGTGTTGCATTGGCTTGCCGTGATATATGCCATATTTAAACTGTTTATCAATTACTAAACCAGCAAACATAAAACTTTCTTATAATTCATGTTTGTTCTCTACATTAAATGTTGATTTTTATAACAATCTGATCATGCCTGTAAACTGGTGTGAATTCTGTAAATATTATTTTCAGAATATATTATTATTATTATTAAAGGGATACTCTTACCTTTCGACCTGTGTAGACCGTTTTGTTCACTGGCCAGAAGCAGTACCTTTTAGGGACATAACTGCTGAATCAGTGGCCCTCGCCTTCGTTGAACGATGGGTAACTAATTTCGGCTGCCCTTCAACTATCACTACAGACCACAGACGCCAGTTCGAATCTGGACTTTTCCGTTGTCTGACCACACTTTTAGGGATCACACGCTTCCGAACGACCACCTACCACCCATAAGCAAACAGGTTGGTAGAACGCATTCACCAACAGCTAAAAGCTTCGCTATCAGCTGCGAATATCTTACAGTGGACCAAGGCTCTTCTACTCGTCTTACTAGATATTCTCAATGCAGTGAAAGCTGACATTGGTTACACGGTAGCTCAACTCGGCTATGGAACGACGCTTCGACTTCTAGGAGAATTAGTGGATCCCTTATCTTCTTAAATGAACATGGATCTAAACCCCTACACGAGCAGACCTACAAACGCAATGCGTTCAGTTAAACCTCTTTCCACTCGACCTCAATCAGCTGATGTTTTCGTTCAACCCGACTTACGATATAGTACACATGTCTTCGTACGTCGAGACTCACATCGACGACCTTTTGAATCAGCATACGAAGGACCTTTTAAAGTTCTTCGGCGCGAACTTAAGTACTATACAGTCGATAAGAACGGCACTATTAATAGCGTCAGCATCGATCAAATCAAAGCAGCAAACTTAAAATGAAATCCCATCCTCGTCGATTTTCTTTCGGTACAATCGAATGTTTCGGCTCCTACACTTGCAATACCTCATCCGATAGCCAACACACATGTTGATACATAAGCAGTATCTGAAAATAAACCTAGAACTACGCGTTCTGGAAGAAGAGTAGGATTCCCAGAACATTTAAACGACTATTGCACGCAAGACACTCGTTAACAATTTGCTTTATTTCGATTTTCCTTTGAACTATATATGATAAAAAAGTTTTGAATATGCTTATACTTATATATTTATTCTAAAAAAACAAATTTTTTTAAAAAATAGGCGTATATTTGATTTCTTTTTAAAAGAAAACAAAAAATATCTTTTTAATCGCTTTTACACTTCCTCAAGTGTATTAGTTTATTCACCCTTTTGTTGCCCGCTTTGTATCCTTACTCGCGCACGAGTTTATTTCGACATGCACTTACATTTTCTTTTTTTCTTTTCCAGGGCGGCTGGAAAAGACGATAAAAAGAACGATGAAGTTAACGGGGAACCGAAATTTTGATTGTACTCTGTTTCTTTATTACTATGTTGTACTTCATGGTCCCTTATTGTAAGGAAAGACGACCAGACGCTGCTAAACATAGCAAGCTATCAGAAGAGTGTTTGTCAACGACAAACTTGTTGGGTTTAAACTTCTGACTGGCCACGTCATCACTACCCCACTAGTGTATGTGATAATGATGAGAAACCATCAAGCCTTCCGTTTAGTATCTTTTTAACTCTTTTAGGAACCATGAATATTGCGGAAATAATTATGTCTCACTTTTGTACTTTGTATGTGTCTCAATCAGAAACCTTGAAAATCCCTTGTTAAATAAATTTCATGTATTAAACAACTGTTCTAAATGCATTGCTTCTAAGATTAAGAGCGACAAACAGGCACAAAGTATGTTGACTAGGGGTTAGTAACTGTGATGTTGATAATTAGAACTAATTTGAATAATAAAACACTATCAGACCTGAGATTATTTTTCCGTTTAGAAGTTAAGATATTTAGGTATGATACTTTATGTGCACTTGGATGTGACAGTAATACGAATAGTCATGCTGAAAATACAAAGTCCCAAAAGTAAGAGATACGAGGAACAATGCCTTCAAAGTATTGGTATTACAGTAGGATTAAGAGTTTAAAAATCTGGCAAATTCGCCTGAAAACTCAAATGTCAATATTCTGAATGATGGTAACTCCCCCAAGAATTTTAATACAGATGATGAGTTTTGATCCCCGGAAGATATTATTCTGACCTGATCCGCAAGCATTTAGCAGACTATCTTAAATGATGTTATAACTAGATAACCACAATCTAATAAGTCACATCTTAGGCAAATATTGGTTAGACACCCTGGAAAAAGTAACCAGAGTCTTGAGAATTGTTCATCAATAAATTCATCAGCTTCAGTTAAGCTGATGATAGAGCAAATCACTTAAAAACATTGTATCCACAGGATTTATGGCGTGAACAGCTTAGAACTACATAATGTTTCCTAATAACTGGCTTTTATTGTGAAGCTTTACATGAATATTACTTCTTTTTCTTCAGAACTTGTAGCCTACTTATGACACAATGTAGTTCAGTAACATTGTATTAATTTACTGAAATTATCACCATATAGTTTTAAACAACCTAGCATCACCAATTCTTAAGGGTTATAGGAGTTACCTGTTACTTTGTTGAATGGCTTACCATATCCCCAGACAAGTCTATTTATCTAATTTCATAAGTTGATGTCAGTCCGACGTTTTATTTTTGAATCGTAACTTTCAGTACATAGTCGTCACTGTTAAAATCATGATGATTATCCTGTTACCAAGAGAGCTAGTACTGTGAACTATTTCAAACTTTTGTATCGAAGGTAGCAGGCCTACAGCTTGTGTCGGTCCCTTTCTAGTAAGCTTCTGAGAGTCTTTAGTCTTTACATGAATAAAGCAGTTGAAGGTGTGGACATCACTTCTTTGAGTAACAGGTTCCAACAGTTTATGAGTTATCAGAAGGGGTTATGTGGATAATATGAGTTGATGTCAAAACCCGTATCCCACAGGTCTTTTACTAGTTCTCGGCCTTCTTGCTAGCCCATTGTGTCCTATGAGTTGTTCTGATCTATCAGGAAGGAAGAGAGATGAAATATTAGGTACAAAATTCTTCCATAGTATTCTGTGCATAAAAAACAGATCATCTCTCAATCAGTGGCAGGATAGAGTAAAAAGTTCTAGCTTCTCAAGCCGCTCTGCTTATGGTAAACACTGGAGTTCTGGGACTGCACAAGTAGCTTCCTCTGTACTCTTTCCAAGATGTCTCAGTCACCTTTTATATAGGTTCAGGGCCTGAACTTTGTTTTTAAGTTTGGATCCCACTAACGTTGCGTACACTGTAGTAAATATACTTATACCTTATTTAATAAATGTCCGTCTTGAAGCCCATATAGCTCTGAACCCTTTAGCTGCAACTGCGCCGCAGTATGCTGTGTTCTTAGCTTCGTGGCTTACTATTTTTCTGTGGTTATCGCGAGACCGGACTTCAGGCATTGGCTTTTCTCCCATGCTCTACCCATTCGCCTTTGCATCACCAATGTGCAAGTAGACACACCTGGCTGAGTTGATAAGCATCAGCTATGTCTTAGACCAACTAACCAGAACGTCTAATTCCTCCCGAAGTGCACATTAATCTCCAACTCCTGTTATCTCTAGCTAGGTTTTTACATCATCAGCATTAAACAGAGAAGAGGACTCAACTATGTGTGGGAGTTCCTTTACACGCAGTATAAAAAGCAAATAACGCAAAACAGGCCTTTGTGGTACTTCACTAGGAGCCGGTTTCCGGAAAGAGCGTTGGGGACTTATTTTTACCTTCAATCTGCGACCACCCAAGAAATCTTTGATCTACTTTAGAAAAGGTTCGACAATTCCTATATTTCCCACCTTCAAGAAGAGCCTATTATTCAGCATCTCATCATATGCTTTACTGAAGTTTACGTCGACAGCATCCACTCATTGTTCATTGGCTGAAGACTCTGTCCATCTATCTACTATAAGGAGATTTGTTGTGCAAGATAAACCTTTCATGGAGTCATGTCCTCCACTGTTTAAAAAACTGTTTCCACGAATGTCATCATGACCTTTCTAACTATTCTTTCACTATTTTGACTACGGCATTGGTGAGGCTGACAGATCTGTAGTTTAATTAAAGTTGTCTTGATCCTGCCTTATGAATCGGAGAGACTATTGCATCCTTCCAGTCCAGAGTAACTCACCTTGTTCAAGTGACATATTGAACATCGTAATAAGCCAACACATTTTTATGACTACTTTTACCAACCAGTAAATCCACCATAACTGTGAAATAAATCTTCATTCATATATGTTTGAAATACTGGAATATAACATGGAACTAGGTGCAATTAAAGGTTTGTGGAATAAGGGGAAAGATATTTATGAATCTACATGGGGACACTTATTACTTGAACTGTCATAAATTACTTAATAAGCTGTCAGGAATAAAAACATATTTCGACGAACCGATAACTAAATATGTTTGACATATATATTTAGAGAGTATCAATGACACCAAAGCTCATGATCTTGTTGTTTATAAGTCTTGTATTCTAAAGATGTTGATTCAGTGTTCTCAAGTATTTTTATTGAAATTTAAACTTTAAATCACGAAACGATTCTTCGGGTTTGTCTTTTGATACGCCCCAAATTATTCATATCTGTGTGAAGTGAGAGAGAAAATGACACATTTCCATACTGTAAGCGAGGCTCAGTAAAACTACTGACAACTAAATAAAATCAGATACGGTCAGACAATAGGTTTGAATTGTTGACAAATAAGGCATTACTCACTGAATGTAACGAAACAATCATTTTATTCGGGAAGTAGTACAGTTATAGAGTCAGTTATCAGCTATTTTCAGGTTTCCGGGAAAATTTACGAATAGTTTGTATGACAGATTCACTGGCACAACACGGAATAATGTTCACCAGTAACTCCCACTGAATATGTACATCAGAATGAGAGTAGGCTTTTCAGCCTATCTGGACGAAATCTTCATTCCACGACATTTTAGCACTTAGATTGTCAAACCTTATCGTCCCCATGGTTCATTAGTTCCACACCACAAAGAAAACAGGGGCCATTGACACTGTGATTAAGTTTTCTTGAGCATCATAATCAAGAGTTTATCAGCCGGAAATCCTTCGTTACTATTTATGAAGAACGGCCTCTAAATCCTTTTACCGAGTTTTTGACTACGGAGCTTCGATGAAGTGAGCCCTCTTCAATTTGTCTGTCTTAGACGAAGTCAATTCTTTTCTGTACCTCTGCTTTCCAGAATAGTATTACTCATTTCGGCCTGGGTTATATTACAATTTAATCAATGATATTATTTCCTTAAAAGAACGTTTAACAAGATTCTTTTTTCGAACTTCTAATGTACACCCACAATCACCAAACATCTGTTAAATTCATTTTTCAGTGATAAGTGTAGGTCATTCAACTTATGCTAGTATTTATTATATGTGTCGCAGTAGAGACACTTTGTTTCCAAAGGAATCTCCGTAAGCAACGATTTCATATCTTCAGATAAGTCTGCCACGTCGTTGATAAGCTAGAGACAGGTGTCGAATCTAACATGCAGCGTCTTTGAAGTCAGTCTTTGTATCTTTTTTTGATGACTTTTGAAGTAGCTATTTATGGAGTAAATAGAAAGACATTACAATTTCGCGCCTAAGTTATTCCTTAACATACGCAATGCTGATACAGAATCATTCCACACAGCAAGGTGATTTAAGAGGTTGTAATATCTCCACGTTTGAGAGATTGAGAAAAAACTTTACTTATCACTTGTTCTCTGGACAAAATAGAGTGCCTCTTTAATAAAGCATAGACAAACTGGCTGAATGGAGTAATTCAGGAAAGGTCTCATAAAGTTGGGGTATATAATCGGTTACTTACCTTTGGCAGGGCAGTGAAGACCTAGTAAAGTGCGAATCCCCTAAAAATATGTTTCATTACGGTGCATACTAATTTTTAAATTGTGGCTTACAACTATTTCTGAGTCTTCTCCTCTCACTTATGAGGTCAGAATTCTGTTACTGGTGTAATCACAACCTGATTAGCTTTGTAGCTTGCTCTTTTACAACTTTGCAAATCAACCACAAATGAGCGTGTGGTGCCAGTGAAATAACATCGAGTCCTAGCCAAATCACCCGGCTATTGGGTCACTGAATATCTAACAGATAATAGATCCCCGTTAAGGTCATGGACAATCAACGCGCATCAGTTAATCATACGCCATGGACTGGCCCATGCGGAAGTGGTTCTACTTTCGCTTGTATCTACTTTAACTAATATATTCCTGTAATAACGTCCTTTGTGTTATATAGTCTTCAGAGCATCCATGGTCCCTTGATACGTCGATGGTGCAATCCACGTAAGGTGCTGATCACGAGGTGTGACTTCGAAGGTAGCTTGTTTGTTACACCGTTCCCGTCTAACTCGAGTAGGCCTCCAATCATTCGACATAGATCATCAACGTTGATGGTCTACATCCAGAAAGAGGAAAACGAAAGAAAGGGTATCTAGTCAACACACCTTGCTCACACAATGGACAATTTGTAATCGAAACTAAAAGTAGGTAGTTCAACCCATGACATGTGGAGAAGGCCAGTTGGAGCTCCCGATTTCAATTTCAAACACATATGATGCTCAAAGCTTAATAAAAGTATGGTATTTGTATGAACAAACGATTCCTTTGTAATTAATTACCCGCTTATTAAGAACTCCAAATACGATACGTTCGTTTGTACTCACCTAGATCTGTTTGGCTTAACTTACACTGTTTCGGGAATTCCTAGTTAGTACAATAGCTCAAATACTCCTAACATTATAAGGGGATAATAATAATAATAATTCTCACTCAAAATAAAGAAGCGAACGAACAATTGGGCTACAATTTCTTGATACTACTAAGATTTTCAGGGTGAACTCTTAACCACCCAACTAAAATCGCTACACAAACCTGAGTTTAAAAAACATCTACATGAGCGAAAAGCGAGGCACACTAACGAATGTGTTATTAAATATACCCTGCACTTTTCTCACTGTGTTGATGTACATCTGATACCAAGATCGCTAAAATATCACGAGCACCAGTTAATGAAAACCCCCATCCTCATATTTTCTGATAAGAAGGAACAGATTTATGCTCTTATTAGCAGAAGATATGGTACATTTTTGTTGCTATTTGCCAGTTTGAATAACTTTTGCTTTCTGTTGATGCCTTAGTACCTGGAAACTTTGAGTTCGTGATCTTTCTTTTCATTTACAGTCGAAAAGATATCCGAGAAAGAATCTGTTTGCTTACATAATCTTCGAGTGACAAGTTGAACATGATACAAAGGATTCCACCATGAACGTTTTTATGTTTAGTAGGAATACACGATAGTTTTTTAAGGCACTACCCATTTCAATATAGTATCTTTGTTGTGTTATATGGGATCATTATGTTCCTCATGTCTCAAGTCACAGTCATCACTCATAGACTTTATTAAGGCATCAGGTTCCTGAAAAGATATTTTGTTCTCTACACTCGCTTGGACCAATATGCTTTTCTAGTTATTTGCAATATTTATCCATGCCTAATATGCCCTTAGTACAAGGTGCGTACACAGGAATTCGGGATGACATTTGGACGAGTGCCCATTTGAAAATTGACTAAGTTAATAATATTGTATATATCCTATCAGAATCCATGGTACCAGTTTACAAAATGTACACTTTAACAGCGAATACAGAACAAATCTTATCAGACATCAAGTTGAACCCGTTAAAGCGAAATTTCTTTCAGATATATATGTACCCTGACCAAATGCACGTCTTGTAAATCTACAAAATTGAAATTTGTAGACCTTATAGAACTAACCGAGGCACACTACATAAGATGCCATTTACACTGTGTGACGACAAGCTTAAAGTCACTGCAAAATCGTTTGACTGAAATCACCTATCGAGACCTAATACAATAATAAAAAATGTAGCAGTTGCTGAGCACCAAGAACGTGGGGAAAATGGCAACCTAATAGCGAAGGGAGAAGAGAATGCACACAAGAAATAGAGTGAAATCCTGAACTCCTACTAATTTTTATGACATTCAAAAAAACGTAGGTGGAAAAACTGGAACTTAGCATGTTGAAAACTCGGATCTGTGCTCAAATTATGATTTTTCAAAAGTGTGAAATTATTATCTGCGGTACGAGTGTAGTAACCACTAGCGGAGTTAGTCCATTATTAGGCGTCCAAATGTTTCAAAACTATCAATAACTTGATACCAGCCTCTTCATAGAGATATTGAAACTAAGACAAAAAGTATTTTACCGGGCTATCTGCCTTCAAGGTCAGGAATGTGATTTGCATGCTTATAAAAGTATACTTCACGGACGAACCAGTGAAAATCGCAAACACAAAACTCAAGTATCAGTAAAAGCTCCTTTGTATTCTTCTAGAAATCCATAAAAATATCGTAAACTCACTTTTTCTAACATAGATTAACGTTGATACTGTTAAGTCATCATATGCCTTATTTTGTCTCTCCAAATTGCATATATGTATCACTGAATACCAACCCTAACTCCTCAATTTTAACGTTAACCTGAAGGCGATAGCATTATATATATATTATGATAGAACTAGTTAGACATTACATTTTTAATTAAAATTACTTCATCCATATAGCTACACAGCAATGTTGGATATTAATGGATGTCATTTCGTGTTAAAGCTCTGAACTTTATGGTAAATTTCTCAGCAGTAACTGGGATCAATATAGGGACTAAAGATTCGTTTGCGTCCTTACAAATTTTCAAAACGATGAGCAGGCGAGTTGATATATTTTATCCTAGTTACGGGCTGAGTGACCTGTAAAAAATGTCAGTAGACTCGATATTTACAATAAACCGGTCCACGCTCCCAGTACTA
The DNA here is from genome assembly GCF_000237925.1 of Schistosoma mansoni. NCBI lineage: Eukaryota > Metazoa > Platyhelminthes > Trematoda > Strigeidida > Schistosomatidae > Schistosoma > Schistosoma mansoni. The sequence goes on from NC_031497.1 coordinate 5,743,582, forward strand.
TTGTTTTTCATAGACTACCCATTAACAGACCTCCCTTATGATGGTCTAAAAACTACTTTTCAGTTGCTCTAATCTTGTCCCAAAAGTGTGCCTTTACCCCCATGTTGAGCTTATTACTTTTCCATTGTTACTATAATATATTTGAATGTATATTTAAATAATCGAGCAGATATTAGCGAAATTATTAAAATGAACACAACGCAACTATCCAAATAAGTAGTGGCCTTGTACTATATGATTGCATCTTTGCTGCTGATCTTGTCATGTACAAAACTGACACTCTTCACTGTGCTCTAGCTATTGACCACTCAATAGAGATATCAAAATACTACTCTGAGTTGGCTGAATAAATAGCACAGAAATATTGCTTATCTGATAGCCACTCAGATAAACCAAAGGGATAAGATATATTAGAAACTGTCTTTTTCAAAGGTACAAGGATGTCATACGTTATTATCACTCATAGCTCCACCACTAGAAAATCTATATATGACTTCCAACTTCTCTGTTATTCAAATAACTCATTAAAATCATACTTTTTAATAGGTCTGAAAATTCTCTGAGTATCTATTGGGTATTTAAATTATATATTCTGAGTAGAATTCTATACAGACCTAGTATAACTCCAAAGTCACGGAAATCGCTTCTGAAGGCTATGTTTCAACCATAGCACATAGAAATCTGAAGCAAAATCATTATTACAATCCATTACACTCTCTACTTCATAGCAAACCAAGGGCTTATGTCAGTTGTCTAATCAGTAAATTAATGATGGCCCTAGTAGCTAATATGCATAGCTGAAGTTCTACTGAAATTCTTTTGGTCACGGCCAATTATCCAACTTAAATTAAATATCAGGTGTCTTCATAAATTAGGACGATCTCCAAATAAAAATACAGGTGATATAAGAATTTTGGCGATTCATTGACATGGAATAGAAAAGGGGTAAGGTTTTTTTTAAAATAAACATTCTCTACCATGTGTCTAACTAGTTCATCTTAAAATGTAATAATTATATCTATAAAAAACGTATAACCCAGTATCTCATGAAGTCAGTTTATTTTAATACACCAATGTCTTTTGGTAATGTGACTAAAATATCAGTGCATTAGGTCACTTATGGGAACAGTTCGTATATTAGCCGAATTAATTCATTATAACCAGCTAAGTAGTTTCGGAATATAAGATCTAAGGATTTAAATCCATAAGATATGAATATTTTACTTAAAAAACGACTACTTTTTATAACACACATCTTTGACATGAGTGCTTATCAGAGTTAACTGTTTGTTGAAGATAAAAAATTTGCCCACTTTTGTTAGTCTAAACTCAGAGAATGTGTTTATCTATATAATATAGTAACACATCCCTAGAACTCAGTGCTGGGTTTGATTTTGTTCAGTGTTACTCTAGTGATTTGTTTTCTAGAACCAATTGACCACCCCTTCGATAGTTTCCTATTTATCATATGTGATTCATATTTGGAACCGTTCCTGTCATAATCGACTTCCTAAATGGATTTCATATGCATATTCTTTATGTTTCTCCAAGTATTATTCGTCTTTTTCAGTATCATTAACAGGACTTATTGCTTTTGCAGCGTTAACTGAAAATGATCTCGTCTGATGCCGAAAAATACGTGAATGATGTGAGTTTTGTTTTTTCTTATCCAGTATTTTACATTCAATTGCATCAGATCTTCCTTTTTGACTCGAAATTGACTGTCTAACTTTCATTCGTTGACCAAAACTGTGTCTTAAGCAGGACTCCGTTACATTTGCTTTTGTCATGAACCCAACCAATTCTTTTTCTTCGTTTATATCGGTTATTTTTCAGACGTATTTTACGGAAAACTATTGGGAACAATACATTGTCTGTTAATCCTACCGTAGTTATCGGCTTCACCTTTGTCCTTCCTGGGTTCGACACAAAAATATCAAAATAGCCAAACAATCCCCGTTTGATAACTCCGTCTTATACTGTTAAGTTGAAGGACTTCCCATAAAACCTCGTGGTGTTCAATCTTTATAGCGAACATAAAAGTCAGCCACAACGTAGAACCTGGTACATATCTACGTCGGTTCTAGTTACCATATCCCATTAGCACACAGAGATAAAACTGTCAGGCCAGAATATTAGGACTATTAACAGTATGAATGGTGATGAGAAAGATTAGGTATTGAAGATACTATTCGGGAAAACATAAATTCATGAAATAGGGGAATAGTTGTGGAGAATTTCGAATCTCATAATCTGGGGGGGGGAGATAAAGAACCTATTTACAATTGATTGATCGCTAGGTAGTGATCAATGTCATGTGTATCAGGTCTCTGTTAGTGGAGATCAGATTCTACCCACCAAGTTTCAATGTGGCCACTAGTCTAGGGGACTCGACATCTCGTGCAAGACAAAGAGAAGACGCACTTGCACCACTGCTAGCGATTTTGAGCCATATCATCCAAAGTCTCTAACCAACGGTTACGACAATCACGCAGACCCCAACCAAGTAGTCTACACCTCTTAAAATGGCTCAGTCCGGTTGTCGATGACTTCGTGGGCTGACTCCATGTTTTGGTTAGACCGTCCCTACCTTCCTCTTAGCCTACTTCTGCACTAAAAAACACCGCCAGTAGAATTAGGCGGTGGTCGACCATATGTAACACATGTCCCAACCGTCTCAGTTGATGAACACTTACAACCTCATTAACCGATTCCCCATATTTACTTAGTATCCTGTTCCAAATCCGGGCATTGCTTACCCCACGGTCACAAAATACACGAGCAATATTTCGTAGACTTCTGTGATCGAATACCAGTAACCTGCGAATATCCTCTACCCTTAATGGACATGTTTCACATCCATTAAGTAGGATAGAGCGAACTGCTGCACAGTAAACTCGTCCTTTGTTCAGTAGACAAATATACCACCTACACCACAAGTGACGCTAGTCGGCAAAACTGAACGAGCCTTCTGAACCCAAGATGAGTGAAGTGGACGGTATGTCCAACTACTTCACTCCCTGTCGTTAATTCGAGCGCTCACACAACCCGATTCCAAAGCTACATTTTACATTTGGAAGGGGAAAACCCCATCCCATACATGCATTGTTGCTTAAGGTGGTTGGAAGACTCTACATTTTGTCAACCGGTCAATCTCCTGGCTGAACATCAGTTCCTGAAAATTTGGACGATGAAAGCGTTATCTCTAAAAGCATGTTAATGACAAGGTTAAATAAAAATGGGGAGAGGGGAAAGCTCTGACAAACACCACTTGAAGTGACCAATTTCGATGACAGTTCGCCATAAGCTCTGACTCGACTAATAGTGTTCGAGTGGAGAGCATGTACAAGGTTAATGTACTTCTTTGGTACGCCTTTCAATTACAAACACTTCCAGAGAACCTCATGATCAACGGATCCGAACTCTGCATTCAGGTCAAGGGAGACAACTAAAGTCGGAAAGTATGTTTATGTTCCATAATCTGTCGTGGGGTGATACTATATTAATTAAAGTGATTCCTGTGATTGTCATAATAGGAATTTTGTCTTTTCTTATAAACTGAGATCGAAACCAGTGAGATAAGATTACGTTGAGTTCCCAGATTTTGGCTAAGATGGTTACATTAACCGCTAAGACTGGACCATCACCTTTAAAAATATCAGGGATTAGTCCATTAGACCCTGCTGCTCTCCCTCGCTTTAGATTACTTATAGTCTTTTAAAACTCACTAAGATTTGGAGAACTTACATCAGCTTATCCTTCAGGTTGCTTTGAGATTGTGGGTTAGTGAAGTGTGACTGCATGCCAGTTGAACTGTTGCGTAAAGTGTTCTGCACATCAGTCCAATCTCGTGAATTGAGAGTGGATAGTAGTCCCGTCTTTTTCAGAGACAGTTTCACAAACAGCCAAATTTTCAATACCCGTTTTCTCGATAGGTCTGAAAAATTGTCTGCTGTTACCTATCGCTGGTGTCTATTCCATATTTTTTGCTTTCACTACCCACCACTGCTCACGATTATCACGTACGCTTTTGATCAACCTTTGTTTAGTCGGCCTCTGCTCCTCATCGTGTCGAAAGTAAGACGGGATGACTTCCCGAGCATTTATCAGTTCTAAGGACGCCGCTGAAATCCATTAAGTTTTCCTAATCTTTTGGTTTAAGTTACTAGTAGGTATCACTGCTGTTTCCACAGCTTTTTGTGTATCTTGCCGAGTTACCTTGGGGTGGATATCACTTTAACGGTTGACTAACTTCTGCTCTAGTTATTACTGAAATATATTATTAGCTTTTTCACTATTAAGTTGGAGGACTCCAAGGGGTTTTCTTGCTGTGGCTTTTCTAAGTCCAAGAAGACGTAGATAAATACGTGGTCAAACTAGAGCATTAGTCGAGTCTAAAAATGTGCTCTAGAATGAGCGATAATCTTCTGTCGAGCCCCCCCCCCAACGATCGCTAATGCCAATGTGACCTGTTTAAATCCATCGATTAGTCAATTGTGGGGGTCCTCACATCAGACGACGTTTCTATTTATGTTTAAAGTTGGGTTTTGCTGGAAAGAGACGGTTATCTGAGCATAGTTGCAACAGACGGTCTATATTGTCCGTTCGTTGAGCTGCAACACTAAGATCCACCTAAGTGCTTTTCAGTTTGGTTTATTCTGACTACTTAAGCATTAAAATCACCTGCCACTATTACTACATCAGAGCGTCCAGCTTTTTGAATAGCTTCCCATAAAATTCATCTGATCTGCAATCAATGAGAGTGTAGGCAGCGACAATGAAAAGGCAACTACATGTATCCATATCTTTCCTAGTTATTACTGTCCTGTTTAGTTGAACAGCGCACAAATGAATATCTTTTGGAATCCAGTCTAACATACCCTGTACTACTTTTGAACTTAATGCTATAACTACACCAGCGAGGCTGCTGGGATAGGGTCTTCATATACTCGAAGGGTAAATCGTGCCGGTTCTTTATATTTACAAGGTAAAGTCGAATAAATGGCCGTACCTGGGTCATGTACGCGCGTTTTGAAGATGCAGTATATATCGATAGCACGAGATTCTAGTGTTATAGCTAAAGAAGCCTGTTTTTTATCTGACACAAGGTCCAAACATTAAAAGTTCCAGTATATGGTTTCAGGAGACCAGGAATAACATTTCGTGAACTCGAATCATTAGCATTGTTGACAAGTTGTGATAAAGGTATATGACGAGGATTAGTCGCAGGGATAGGAAAATTATTAAGAGGTGGGTGAGTAATTCGGTCGCCTACGAGATGATCCCGGGTGCTCTTTGAGGTGGGTTGTCGATTCCTGGCTGTCCACACTGTGGAAGAATGGTTAATCTCGAAGGACCTGGAGAAGAAGCTGAATTAGTGGCGGTTTTAGGGACCTATATACGTGACTGCAGTGCCAAAGGAATGACTGCTTGAAGTTTTTGAATGTGTTAGCTATGCATTCAAAAAGACTTTGCCACTGGAGACAAGAAATCCATGGGGTAAAGTGAAGTGTGACCTTTTTAAGAGTGTGCCCTTTCTGACCTCTTCCTTCCGCTATAAGAATTCATAGTCTCTGCAGCTGCTGGTTACCCGAGGTAAACACCTTACTGCTATCACATCCCTCTACAGTCAGCATTACTACATCGCCCTCGAACCTTGAGTTGATACTTTTAGTCTTACCGTTCTCCAACCAACCTTCCTGGCATGGTAGGACCTAGAGGAACATGTGTTCCAGCCAATATAGCTCGTTCGAGTCATCGCAGTATGCAAGTCTGACTACCACGCCAAGGTAGCAGCTACGGTTGGGACAAATACAAAACGAACAAAGATGAAATCGGTAATCAATGAAATATCTCTGTACGTTAGGTATGGTAACTAAAAACTTTTCACCCCCAATTATAAGCATTCTTACCTCTAAGTCCATCCTGCTGAAAGTGCATTTCTTCAACTGTGCACTTGTCAAACTCTGAACACGGCCTTCATAGTTAGATTTTTACAAATAATCGATAGCCAAATTAGTCCAGCTTTCTTATTTCCCTCTAAAACCATCAAAATATTCAAACTGAATTTATTCATTTGAGTTAGTACTGCTATTCGTCTTTAGTTAGTCTGCTAAAATCAGTTTTCAATCACTAGTTGAGTGACATCTTGGTTCCTGGCCTCAATTTAAAAATACTTTTCTTCTAGGATTTTATCATAGTTCTACTCATTCTCGTCCCACTAATCAGTCTTTTTGCAGTTATTAGAATGCAACTTATAACATAAATTTTTCATCTGAAAACCTGTAATCCTGAGCTTTTCATTTTTCTCCTGTAGAATATTCATATTTTTAGTCTTTGAATAACTAACCGTATGAACGATTCTTAGAAGCCTTCTGTATTTGCAATCGACTTCAGTTTTCAGTTTGTTAAAAATTCATACTATTGTTTTAGTTTGTGAACAGGTAAAAAATCCACAAAACAAGTCAATTCATTATTATTCTGCTCCTATCCCTCTTCTTGTTTCATCAAAATTTATAACGAGAGACAGTTGTATCAAAAATTACCCGTGCGCAACAAATAATCCAAGAAAAGAACTTTGAATGATAAAGTCTGTTATATACTCACTAACTTAATTTAGTAGTGTCACTCTGAACGGATCTTCAATCCATTTCCATATAGAATGGGTCACAAATTGAAACTTCTACCGTACTATCGACTAAGTGTCATCGTTTACTTTAACTAGAGATGTAACCCAGAACTTAGTATTCAAATATAAATCCAACTCCTTAGTTGCATCATTTTATTGTATAACTCACTGTTATTCTCTTGGTTGGCATTACCAAGTATTTAAAATCACATATACTCTGAAAGTTAAAGGATAGAACTTTCGATGACAGACAATTCTCAGAAAAAGGAAGGGCAGCAGTCCTAGCACTGTAAAGTCAAGCTGATTTTTAGTATTATCAACTGAGCTTATTCGTTCTCGATGAAAATAACAATTTTTAAAAAATAATCTATTAATTAAGAAACATAATCAGTATGGTTAGAGCCATGTTTTTAATAACTTTAGTGGCAAGCTTAATTTTGATTGAACATTAGCTACTACACTCACATGTTTATTAAATCCTACACTTTACAACAGCATCATTATCTGAATAGTCCCATCAAACATAACTCTGATTATCATTATCTAAATGCATAGTGAATAATTTATCAACTTAAAATATTTCAAACGTACTAACTTTATCCTTTAATTATTGAATGTGTTACTTCCGTATAATTTAGCCAAATATTGAGATACAATGGGCTGAACATTGTTTCCGTCATGCAGAAGCTTATTTTCGCTTACTTTGCTCAGTCTCTGACCCCTCAAAATTAAAACTAACTGCCCTAGATGATGTTATATTCGACAAATTTATGGGAGAGTTTAGTGATGTACAATTAGACGTTATTTCTGAAGATTCTTTGAAATCAGAGCAATCAAAAGCAGTAAGTTCCTTATCACTTTATGTCAATTATCCACAAACGTGATCATTGTAAAAGGAATTCCTAAGTTAACTATGTGTTGAATCCTTGGGGTTACTAATAACTCTAGAAACAAACAAATATACCAGTATAACTGGCTGTCAAATTGGTACATATATATACTTTGTGTGTAAATGCGGCGCCCTAGTCAAACTGAAGGATTAATGTCTTCTGGTTTATAACACATCTCATCTTTTTCTCTGTCGTATAGCATTAATGTCCCACCAAGCTGTATATTTTGTGAGCGAATTTTGTTTAGTATACTTCAGGTTTTCTGGATACTTGCCATATTTCAAAAAACTAAAACATAAGCTGTTTATCAGCCTATGGATATATTTAGCTTTCGAGTTTCATAATCTAACTAAACATCTTAATTTCTAAAAAGTATAGTGAAAAAATTAACTCCATGCCAGTAACATACTCCTATGATAGATGTATAATTCTTAAAAACTACCATTGTTTTCGATTATTTTGTAGCCTGAAAGGGTTAGGAGTTTATTTTCTTATATATATATATATATATATATATATATATATATATATATATATATATATATATATATATATATATATATACTCTGACTTTCACCAAAGCTCGACCTTATTTCCCGTTTGATTTGCTCTAACACATATCTACTGTTAATTTTGTTGGTTTACGTATTCTAAACGCTTTGTCGAGTAGCAGATACACTGAACTTCGTTACTACAGTGACTGCAAAATTCTTAGGAACTATGTTTTTTATCTTTGTTTCCCCCTACAATGATGTGATGGAGTTATTCTTGATCTTTTAGAAATGGCGAGCATTTTGCAATGCATTTGAAGGAAAAGTTGAAGATTTCAACTTTGGTACTTTATTGAGACTTGATGCCTCAAAAGGATACTTCCCAGAAAACACTTGCATCGGTATGATATCTTTCTATTAAAACATTTTTTGTAAAGTTCCTAGAATACAGTTCCTTGCGTTAGAAATTGCACGTAACCGCCTTGGGATCAATAACCCTGAGAAGCTTAAACAAATAGAGGGATAAATCTGTACATATCTTGTATATTTTTCTATAAAACTTTGTGGTTGACCTTGTTTAAATATTTTGTTGGGATTTTAAAGATGACGGATTGAAGCTCACTACATGTATGAGTATTTCTAATAACATCGCAAACAACTATGCTACCGATCGCCATACCTTGCTAATCAACCTCATAAATAATTATTCCCACGTTAAACTCATTTAGTGTTGTTTGTTTGAATCTTCCCATCGATGTGTTAGGACTGCAACTGGTTAGTCTCTAATTGGCATATGTGCATACTGTGCGTATTGCCTCGATATAGCCTTAATTCACAAGCATGGTAAGCAGAGATGGATAGTGGATAGCAGTGGAATCCAGGACGCGCGTTTCGTCCTATTTGGGACTCGTCAACTGGGTGTACCTGCATCTCAGAGTTGATGTTCACTCTGGGACTCGAACCCAACACCCTCGCTTCAAACGCCATCGCGTTATCCACTCGGCCACTGAGTCCTGATAGCCACTTGCTTGTGCGATGGGGTGAAGTTTAAATTCATTTAGTGTTGTTTGTTTGAGTGAACATCAACTCTGAGATGCAGGTACATCCAGCTGACGAGTCCCAAATAGGACGAAACGCGCGTTCTGGATTCCACTGCTAGCCACTATCCATCTCTGCTTACTATTCCCACGTTACTTTATTCATCGAATAAACTCTTCTACATTACAACTACTTAATAGGTAAATTATTGATGTAGATATTTTATCAAAGCTTTGTTCCTGTTTCAATTCTACCTGCCTGGTAATAGAATTATGACAAAAATCAATGGAAGCCGATAATTTTGGACCAATAGTATTCTGCTCGCTGTGATGTCAAGGGTCACATATCGCATGAACTCTTGGATGCATATCTCTAACTTATGCTGAACGGGCACGATAAAGCTACCTAGTGTTTTATAATATCCCAGGAGATACTAGTCGCCTATGTAAATCAGCTTTAAAATCCCAGAAGACAACTCGCTAGGTTGTACTTCTTTTCACGGTTTCCTACATATTGTCGCGGATTATTTATGTCATACCATCGTTGATGAAATATAAGTTGGTATGTCTTGAAGACGACTTGTTTAAAGTAATCAAATCTGGATAGTTTCCTTAACATTAACCAGTGACTATAGAGAAATTCTCTATAACTAGTAATTAGGGAGTTTTAAAGTGTCAGGCCTGGTATTTTCCTCATACTACCTATTTATAATCTATTAAAAACCAAGTAAAAATGGGAGCGCTACTCCTATCCAAGACAAATGGTCATAATTAAAACCATCTCACAGACTACCAACAGCTCACACTAAAAGCTAATAGCTTGACTCACTAATGACTGCTCTTGGCTTTTTCCTAACCTTGTTCCTATCCTAACAATTTATGGTCATACAAAGCACATATCCCTGTTCCTGTAGTCGATGATAAGTTATGGAGCATTAGATATTGTGGTAATTAGAAGTATTTGAATTATTATACAAACTAATAAACCAAGAAATGACGCAATTTAGACCAAGAAAAAATAAATGACCACTAATGGACGTATTGTATTTGGAATTCGAAATCAGGCAGTCATCAAGTACAAAGGAATCATTAGTTCATACAAAAACCACATCCGCCACAGCTTAAATTGGAGTCGAAGTTTCTGTAATCGATTTTACGCCTTCTTAAGTTCATCCTATGTCTGTCCCACAGTGTATATAGACTTCTTATCATCTACTCATTAGTATTAGAATTAACAACTGAAATAGGAACGGACTCACCTGGGTCCTGGAGTTGTATACAGTCACCATGTCGGTTGTGTACTGAAACCACTGATATCTAGAATTTGAACCGTAGATTTTCCAACACTGTCCTCCCACATGAAGTAATGTTGGATCTTCATATCCCCAAGTTAAAAGTAGTGCGGTTTCCTTTAAAACATATTTCTCACATTGATTAGTGGATTCATTAGAAGTGACTTCATCATAAGTATAAACATTTGATATGAAATCACACGAATTGTAATCAAAATGGAGCTCATTTAGGACTCGTGCTTCGTATTGAACAACTTTCCCACAAGAAACAAATGCATTATGAGAACAGATAATATTTGATATGACATTGAAATTTGATTCTTCTGAAATATTTTCCTCAAATTTATTAAGAATATCATTGCAGAATAATGGATCATTAGAAAAACCAGCAATTATCGAAACTGCACCGGGTTTTCGATTATGATTTCATTCATTCAACATATTCCTCAGATTTGTAAGAAATTTCATCAGAAATATGTGAATCATCAGGACAAACCATATCTGGTACAATAACATCCGAGATCTGATCAGGATTTGTTGTATTTGACATTATCCTCCACATATTTGCAAACATGAGTCATGAGAACAACACATATCTGGTAAAATAATATCGTGAATCTGATCAGAGTATGATTCATCTAAAACTTTCAACTTAATAAGATCGGAATTGCTAAGCTTAGCATTAGTTACAGCGAAATAAACAGTAGTATTACAAACTGACTGAATGTGTCCAATCTTACCACATTTGAAACACTTACAGTTGCGAAATGCACATGAATTAAATGAGTGAAACTTGCCACAGAACAAGCATTTACTAAACTTGTGCTCATCTTCGTGACCTGCTTCGCAACTTAATGAATAACCTTGATTACGCATTGGACTGGGACGACGTGGTGAAGTAGTGGGATTCCTGATGTCCTGACGAATCGTTTCATGAGATTTTCCTCTTTTACAGCATTCGAGATTTATATACTTTAAATTGTCTAGCAGTAGTTCCATGAAAATTACATAAGGAAGCGAAATAGGCTTTCACGGAAATGCCAGAGATTTCAACAAGTTGTATGCTTCTTTTCCGACAGATGTAAAGAAATGAGCCACAATATTAATGTCCTCAACATCTTCCTTGGTCATAGTCCACATTTCGAACCTTTCCATGTAATCCTCACAGGCATCAAAATTTGGATGTATGTCCAATTGTTCCATCACAGGATCCTGCTCGCGACACAAATATGGTAATTAGAAGTATTTAAATTGTTGCGCGAATTAGGAAACCCAGAAATGACGCAATTTAGACCAGGAAAAGCTAGATGAACGTATTGTATTCAGAATTCGAAATCAGGCAGACAAAGGAATCACTAGTCACATAAACATCTTAGATATTGTAGACCAACATAATTTGCATATAATCAACGCGCATTACTCACCAGCTGCACATCAGCATTCCTAAAATTGCACTCCATAGTACATTTAAGTAAAATTTACTAACACTGTCGACTTGTGTTGTCCAACAGTTGAAGACCCTAAATTAATGCCTTACGGACGTTAATCAACACAGGACTTCGGACAGATCTACATTGGCCTATGTTCTTAAACTAAGTTAATACGATCAGATGAAAATAAAAAAATCTACATGGTGTATTAACAGTTGTAAGGATAAGTGCTTTACATCAACCATGAAGTTCGGAAAGACGGAGCGAAAAGGTTTGTGTAGAAGAATACTAACACTAAAGATGGAGAGATCTGCACCATCCTGAATGGTTCTGTGCTATATCGCCAGGAGCCTCCAACCGTAGGTTGCAGTGACCACTTAGACCCTTACCAGGCAGTCTACACCGACTAATTTGGTTCAGATTAACAGTTAGGGGCTGATGTCACGCCTCGATTTGACACTCCTAGCCCTCTTCAACCTACTTTGGCACCGGCAGGCATCGCTCGTCGTGGTAGGCGATGGTTAAACACAAGTAACTCGTGCCTAACTTCAACAATCCTCAGCCGGTTGTCCCATGAAAAGTGAGCAATACTTGGAAAACACCTGTGGCCAGGAACCTTCAGTTTACCGACGTCTTTTATTCCCGTCAACCATGACCCCTAGACAAGCATTATCGAGGTTCTTAATCTGCGTCATATTTCGCAAACCGAGTCCTTTGTGGCTATTACAAGATCCTTGACTTATTGAATATTTGAAAATCATCTGAACCACCTGCCCTACACACTTTGACTCCATTACCTAAACACTATGTAGCTGACATTTCTTCATCTCGACTTCGCTATCCAACATAGGTAACTCCCACATATTTGTTGATAAGTCAAAGGTTTAGTAGATTACAATGGACGCTGGCAACCAATTTATCAGCATCTTTTTGAGTATTGTTGAAGGGATTAATACTAAATTAAGCCTTTTAGAATTGGTTACATCCATATCCCATTCGCATACAGAGACATAAATAATGCTAAGCATCATACCGTACTAATAATAATTTTGGAATGAATTTTACGTTTAAGTGTCGTAGTGTGTTACAACAACTACGCGTATGGTACAAATGAGAATGCTCAGTTTTCACGTAAAATGAGACGTAAAGAAGGTCATTTATCTATTTTATTGGAAAATCCACCATAAAAACAATGTAAGACGGAATAATACACACACAGGGGAACGAATTCATAAGAGCGAAGAAAATGCCCTGATAAATCTAGCGGATTAAAACATAATTAAATGCTGTTCAGAACAAGATTGTACATTGAAGGCAAAGATTTTGAAGTTAGATCTCTTAAAAGTCTTGATTGCGATCCAATTCAAACGATCGTGAGCGACAAATCAGCGCATACGATAGTTAAACGTTGTGTCGATCGACGAAAGTTCTCCCTCGAATTCTACTTTGATGTTGATATCAAGATCACGCTAAAATAAGGAATAAACAAGCAAAAACAATTTGCAATTGACGAGTAGCATTTTTGAGCTTACCACTAACAAAAGTATTAGACAATAACTGTGATAAGTATAGAAGCAAATAAGTGGACAGAGAATCGACTAACTGTAGCAGTGTGAATGGTTTGTTTCATTTATTTGCTTGTACATCTTACTTGTCAGATAAGCACTGCTGTTCGGTTTTGAACTGCCGAGACATGCAGTAAAGTATTTCAGTATAACACGTTGAAAAGTATCTTCAGTACATTATTGCTCCAAACCCTTTCTTGTCGGCAGTAAATCAGACTTCATAAGCACACTGAATTAGAGCTTAAAACTTAATTAGTAAGAAAATCCAGAAACTTACTCTGATTAAGGAACCTTCAGAAATTATACTATGATCGATAATGCTGAATAAATCTGTTCACTATTTCCTAATGGTGTTGAAAAATATGCAAGTGTGATGCAGTGTTTGATGTAAGTACAATATTACGGGATTCAGCAGAATGGCTTTAACAATTAGAAGCTAAAATTAAATCAACTCACGTTATTTCGTTCATTCGGTTTAATAGACATCACACCATTAATTTGTTCTCCTTTCTTGACAGTTAGACAGTCGTCATCGCCATTATCAAGATAAAAAACTGTTTGTTTCCAATGTGTGTAGCGGCGCTCATCAGGACCTTGTGATAACAAATATATATCTATGTTTATTAACGGTCTTAGATCAATTGAGAAATGAAGTATTGAAAAATAGAAGTAATATTGGGATAGGATAGAAAAACTTTGTCCAGATATACCCTTTTATTTTCACATCTAGGAATATCTGCAGGCTTGTTGATAAAACGGATTAGGTATCAAACTGAAGTAATTGAGATTCAGAGATGTTTTACACACTAAGGGTCAACAATGCATTCACTCACCATTGGTTTAAGCCAAGTTAGTCGATGTAAACTACCTGAGTGATCGCCGCGACCAACGGTTGAAGAATCCAGGTGATATAACATAGATTCATTCACGATGGTGCTGACCCCTCCATTCATCTTCCTCTCGACCAATCCCTTTTACTCTGTCTTCCCAAACCTTATTGTCGATGTAAGACGTTATATCAACTTTTTCGTCATTTTCATCTCATGTTATTCGGGTTTCAGGATATATGCCAACGTGCATCTGTCCGAATCTGTATTAATGTCTGGAGTAAAAACTCAATACTTTGACTAAACAGGGCCATTTCAGTCGTTATAATATAGAACCCAACGCATTTTGTGCGTCTGCTTAGACTGTCACACATTTGTGCAGAGGGTACCTTCGATATGAAGAATACCAGTCTAAGAGCTAAGCAGCGAGGTATGGTCCAGTTATTAACAGTAACTTATATTTTCTTGTTTAGGATCAATGCATATCTTTAATTGGTCTAGCCTGGACATCTATAAATACGTGTGAGTTGAAAGTTTTATCGTTGCCTTCGAAAAAGTATCCTCCAACTTTACATAGTTACTTTAACTGAGGGTGCGTAGTAGATCAAAAAGCCAACGCGAAAAGCTTTATGAAGATCAATTACCTATGATACCATGACTAACTGGTAAGTCGTGTACGAATATTGTCGGTGGATAGTGTTCGAGAACATAAGATGGTTTGTTGCTGCACGGTACAGTATTGAAACAAGAAATGTTTGTTAGTTCTAGTATATAACAGCTAGAGATCAGCTTTTCAGCATAACTATTTTGATTCTTTTGTTTAGATTGCTGTACTGTTAATTTTAAACTTGAGAAAATTTCTAACGTTGATATTCCAACGCCACGGACTATGGATTTATTTACTTAAACACATAAACATTTGTACAAGGAGGCACCAAATACATATGCGCTACACAAGTCAATCTGTGTGGGAGCTGGAATACTGTCCGGGTAGTTCTCTCAGAGGGCCACACCCCGAACCTTGGGTCTAAAGGTAGAATCGACAAGACAGTGAAGCAACTTAAGCAGATGCAGTCTCATGGTAGCCGGTGTCCAATAATTGATCCATAAGCCACTTGTTCTTTCAGGATACTGAAGCCCATGTGGCCTTTGGTTCGCAATCAGGGTTTTCCGACTCCCCTAGGTGGGTCCTACATATCCACCAACCCAGTTAAAGCATCGGACATTCGCTTTCCGTCTTCTTAATTTCCTAAACAACACCCCCCTAAGAAGGCAGTGAGTAGGACTTCCCTGGGATTGGCTGCATACACATGGCCATTCGAGAGGGAGAGTTGAATCTTCCTACCCTGGACCGTACCAGGGCACTTGGGAGCTAATGTTGATAACGGTACTTTCTTTATACGTCATACACATGTCTCAGAAACAAATGACCTAATAATGGGTGTTAAGATTCGGAAGCAAGTATAGACAGACAAAGCGGGATCTAACACGTAATACTTTACATTATAAAACTGAGAAAATAATGTCACAGCTAAGACAAGATGGTCTAGGAACGAAATGTTAGGGTGAGTATATTGAAGTCGACATCCTTTTAGCATCACCGTAGTATATGTTTTCATGTCTCTCATCCTTACTCAACTATTTTAGCCAGATAGCTTAGTAAACCATTTGATCATTTGGAGGTAATGATTTAGATATATCTTAACAAAATAAATTGATTGCACATCTACTTATGTTTAGAAATAAACAAAACATACAACAAACCAACGTCTTATAAAAAAGATGTGAACTAACCTGTTGAAAATCCTGTAGGTTTATGGCAAGAAGTGAAGTCTATATTGAAAAACGTAACCAAGGCTTGAATATAATCATTTCTTTTGCAGGTAAGTGTAAATGGTGCACTGAATGTTAACTCGGGGACTGTGATAGTGTACATGTCCACTTCCTTGACTAAACAGCAATTAGTCACAACCTGGTTAGGATCAACAACATCAACCAAAGGTTCTGTAAGTGCAACTTTCCTTATACAACTCATGTCGAAGCCGTACACGCTGTCCCACCCTACAAAAAGGACAAAAAATCTGATCACATTTAATAACCCACATTGGTACTTTCCAACTAGCAGCGAAACTAACATTTATTATTTAACAGTGAAGTTAATGGATACATAAAATTGAGACTGAGAGTTTATGGATTATATATAATGAATTTCATTGGACAAAATCATTGGAGACAGACACGTTCAATCAAAAATAAAAGAGATGAAGTTTTGTTTGAAAACGAGCTGAACTTACAATTAATTTTTTCATCTTTGTACTGTCTATCTTCGATAGCACAAACATACAGAGTTGCACGATCAGGCATAATTATGCCACCAGGTGCCTGTGGAAAATGCAAAAACGAGTTTTGAGCGTCAGTAAGACTTTTTATCAAGCAACTAGGAGAAGTGGGGATTGGCAACCAAATATGTATGCACGTGATTGGCATTTAACTAGACGATAATATGTAGAGCTTGAAAAACGGTTTAATAACTGTTGAAAAATGTGAAATACGGAGCAGACAACACTCAAACTGCCGTTTTTTGAGTTAGCAGGATAACTCTAAGAATACTGAGTTGATAGTTTGGCAAATCAATAAATTGGTTTCCTTGAATGCAGACGGTCCTAACCCACAACCCACATTTGTGACTTTAGATTACTGAACGTGGCGTAGCGTCATCAGCTGGGATGCAACATGGCGAAATGAGTGTTACCACTAACGATCAACTAAGAGGAGTGAAAAACCGGTAGATAAAAAGACGTAGTTTAGTATATCAAACTTACAAGGGATAGGTTCAGAGTTGGTTCAATTCAGGAAACTGAATTAATTTGAATGTCTTCAAATTAATTGGAAGACTCAGGTTGTCGTTGGAATTTACGGAGTCTTATTTATTGGTTGAGTAGTTGCTGAAAGATAAAAATTGGTGGACACTATCAAACATAGTGCTGCAAGACACGTCCGACCTTAACCCCTTATCGACACATTATATGAACTTGTTGCTTGATAGATATATCAATGTACTCATTGTATTAATCTAAGGTAACATCCATGCAAATAAAAACACTATACGCCACTATTTCGAGAACAGAACTTCATTGACTGACTTGAACTAACATTACAACAGCACTTGAAGACGTGAATTTTTCTAATCCTCGTAGTATAGCAAATGGCTAATCAGATTTATGGATATCAAAAGTTTCTACGCAGTTAAGCAGTTTAGATTTAGAACGACAAGAACTTCATATACTGGTTAGGCAGTACTTGATAACAAATGATAGTAACTCAAACTTAATGGTTTGATTTCAACCAAGAAAAAGAGATGTACAAATTGCTTACCAACCATTTGTCTCTAGCATAAATAACAGTATTCAACATTGACTCGTAAAAAAGACAGTAACCCATCCATTCACTGATGACTATGTCAACCTTGGGGTATTCTGGAGGTAGTTCCACCTCTTCTACTTTTCCTTTGATCAGAGTGATACCTGTAAAGATGATAAACACGGAATGTTAGATACCTCAAGGGGTGGTTATGCATATTCCTAAACTACAAGTTGACTTACGGTCCGCCATATTGTTAGCTCGGACGACTTCCATTGCCCGGTCGATAATGTTAGAACAGTCAATCTAAAACTAATATGAACCAGAAACACAATTACTCCAATAGCATGCTTGGCCCCGGCTTTAATTGCAAACAAACAGAGGATGGCGGTTCCACAACCTACATCAAGCACTACCTTATCTCTTACAAGGTGTTTGTTGTGAATTAAAGCACTGCGATAGGTGAGTGTTCTAATTTCATCCTTTAGCATTTCCTAAAACTTAATACTCTATATCTTAGTCACGTACCTCATGAATTCCGAAATGCGCGTATGAGTCAAAATAGTAATCCTTTGAGGTCATATCTGACGATTCAGTGGTAGACTCACATGATGTACTAGGAGAACACTGATTTTTATCACCGGCCCCACTTTTCCCGTTCATAGTGAGACGAAACGACCGACAAAGGACTAACAAGACAACCACGCGCGACGACCTACTATTGGTTACGCGCCGTTATCAGTAGTCAGAAACAAATCTAAGTTTCAAACCTCAAACTTAGCAAGACAGGAAACGAGAATGATTTATCTTTCAATATGTGTAAGGGCAATATGAAATAGTTCCTGACCACAGACATGTACGAGTTTGCTGTTTTTCTTCTGAGTCTGAAGCGAAATTATGAAATGAGTGGTTTGGGTTTATATGCAATCATGTACTTTTGATGTCGTTATTTATCAGCTACTAACAGCATTTTTGCCGTTACACGTCTGTAGCAGTAAATAAATCTCCGCAATCAGTAGCTCCGTAAGTCTTCGATATACAATGTTGACCTTATTGATTTTACTGGACTCACCTAACTGAAGGCGCTCGGTCACGCATCCGTATCAGATCAAGAGTGAGTATGCCGTGCTACGCATCTTCTACAGCCGCTAGCCAGCTTGGATTAATCACTTCCCCTTTATATCAATAGCTTATCAAATATATCTTCGAAACTCTTCACTTCTTACTTCTGATTCCACTGAGTTGGCATGGTTCGAGCGTAAAAGGTGTTGATACTTGAGGTGTTCCCCAACGTCTAATATTTGTGGCATCTTTACGTCAATTTTCTCAGTGTTTGTGCTTGGTACATAGTTTTATCCTAGTCAGTTGGTAGTTTGAATCTGAAGGTGCCACAGGTATTTGAAGTTTGATAACGCTTTAACCGGTAACAACTAATATGAATCGTGCCCACCTAGTGAAATCAAAAGTCAGAAGCTAAGAAGTTCGAAGATGTATTTGATAGGTTATCAATATATCGAGGGTCGACTGATCAAGACTGGCTAGCGATTGAAGAGGATGTTGGGCACGGAGATCCCACTCGTGATCTGGTACGGACGCATGACCGAGCGCCTTCAGCTAGGTGAGTCCATTGAAATTAATGTGGTCAGCATTCGATGTCGAAGACCTACAAAGCTATTGATTTCGGGGATTTATTTACCGCTACAACGTAGTTGTTTTTCACTACCTGGGTGAATGTCAAATCAACTTGTGTGATTATTTGCAACAACTCAAACTCAATCAAAAGACATCCACTATTTTTCAAGTCAAAGATAAACTACAGTCAGATTTTTTAAGCAAAAGTGAACCCTGAATACCTTTGATTTAACACCCTAAAGGATGTTCATGAACATAGATGTCTGGTAGTTGTTTGGTAAATGTAGGCTGATGCAATTCTGCATTAAACTATTTTTGAACATTATATAGGTTGCTAGTATATAAGTAGTTCAAATCATTATAAGTATCATCATTTTTAACGGAACTGACATAGTGATGTGTAGCTTATCTGAGAAACAAAAATTATATGAGTAATAGATGACACAGGTGTCTTTTTCTGCCAGCTTTCTAACCATATACAGGAAATGTATATAACATCACTGTAAGTGCCACATTAATTAGTGACACATCCTTCATAAGTAAAACGGTGCACGTTTGTTTCGAACATGGCAACTGAACTATGTTGTTATTTACCACTAATTTATGATGTGTCTGTTATTCAGTCAACGGATGAACTTCTGGAAGCCGAATCTGCAAACACTGATCAAATTATAAACAGAGACCGAATGCATATAGATGAGTAATTTCTAAATTGTGCTTCTCAATGATTTCATATTGTATATAAACCATGAATTTCTGTTAGTGTTATGGATGTCGTAATGCGATTTTCTCAAGTCTCATAGTACTACTGGATGTTTATTAATCGGTTTATTTGGTGCCTGAAATTCGTTTGCGAATGCTAAATATCGAAGTAAAGTTCTAGGAGAGTTGGAGAGTGAAGGGAATTTCTTACACCAAGTAAGACACTTGTGGATACATTCTGTTAGCCTCTATCCCACTTACTTATTGAATTTAATAACCGTAGCAAAATTTATCTGTTTGTTCAATGAAACATTTGTTGTTTTGCAGAATTGCATGGACCAAGCTAAAAAGCCACCCATACATCCGATATACAACTTATGGCTTTTGTCAGATAACTGAGAGCCTGGAACGTTTCTATACTAGTGAAAAACTCGACAAATTTCTGCATAAGGAAAGTTATGTGAGAGAACATTTTACAGACTGACGATAGCTGTGCTTGATACCGACCACCTCCACATTTATTCGTGTGGTGAATTATTTAAATGCGAATATGAGAAGTATACATAATCTTTACACTATTTCGCAAAGACGTACTACAAGCGATGGACTAGTAGCGTCTCGGATCCCGTGAAAACATGGCGAAAGTTCGTATTGTTTTGCACCATAAATCTCGCTAGTATTAATACGAATGTACTGTCACAGTGAAGGAGCCCATATAAAGGTGCAATGTTTTTGCGAAACTTCTAATCTGATGCAACACCTCGAAGTCCTCATAATAAGACGGGCACATATGAGGCAAACACTTAGTTGTTTCCAATTTTCACAAACAGTCACCCATTGGAATTACAGGTATACCTCCTTATGAAACTACGATGGCGACAAATATATCGTGCAAACGCTATATATATATATATATATATATATATATATATATATATATAGTGAAGTTAAGAATGAAACCATAAACAAATCATAGCAAACGGTTTCTGTCATTTCTTCACACGTATATTCTGAGTCGCGTTTCCTGTAGTAAGACAGACTACACAATGGTAAGCGTTGGAGAAACTGAGGTCTCATCTGGTTATTAATGATTCTTAGGTAAAAATCATCGACTTTTTTCTTCATTAGCATCGTAAGACGTTCACCGTATTCCCCAATAATCTGTTGTTTGTGCACTTTTTGGCTTAACTGGATCTCTACATACTGCTTGCTTCGTCTGGGAAATAGAGTTGCCGTTCCATTATGGAGCAACTAGAAATATACTGACATACACTTATCTGTGGAGAGTTGGGCTTTCCTAGTCTTCACTTTGGCAGCAGTGACCTGCTTACTAGTTCGATTCTTAATACTTTCTATTACTTCATCTATTGATGGTGATCACAGCATGACCGGAAAAAATTTTCTTTATCTTCTGAGGACAATCTTCTTGTCCATGGATCACAAACCACCCACAAACTGTTACAAGAATGATTATGAATCCCTCTGAATGATTTTACGACAAATTCCTCACCGACCAAAGTTGCATGGAACACTGGCAGTTCAGAAACTTAGACCTTGAACGTCACATGTTACTTAAAGTTCTCGCGGTTTTTGACTCACTCTTAAACCTTGTGGTCTACGCTTTTGAGCTCACGTGCACTGAAACACTACAAAGATGTTTGTAAATCTTACATCCTTAGGTAATTCACTTTCGACATGAATGTAATGAGCATGGGTAGTCTGGGAAGAAAGGAAATTATTTTTTTCTTACTGTTTCGAATTTCTTTAGCACACTTTCGAATTCAGTTGAGCTTTCAAAACGCCTATTCGGTATGCTATGTTGAAACGCCCCGCCTACGTCGACTGAAATGTCCCTTGAGCATGAAACACTACAAGCAGCACTGCGTAATCATTAAAAACAGTTGTTCATTGTAATAATATCTTACTGACTGAAGAAAGTACTACTAAAACTTAAAACCTATCGACCATTTGACACTTCGTCTCAATCTTTGCGTAAAACAGCGGTTCACGCAAACTTCGCGTATCTATAACTGTTAAGTTGTTCTTCATATGCTGTTTTCTGGATCTTGAGAACTTCTAAACGAAGACAATGAGGTTCAGTAGAGCGATTGGTATTCCGGATCAAGTTGCGAAGCAACAATGGAGCCATTATTGACACTACAAAACAGAGAAAAATTAATTCACGTTTCTTGCTACGATTTTGTGATTTTACGGCAGCAAAAGACTACTTAAATGCGAGGACACTTAAAAGTCATGCAGTCAAACAGACAAACCCATAGCAGTTTAAATACGGAATAACCGCCTCATGCCAGATCGGCCTTCAGTGAGACCACCTTTCTTACCATCTCCAAATACATTCTTGCCTTTCTTCTTTTGACTTACTTAAAAAAAGGAATAAATAGATTTTCTGTTTATGATGAGAAGATTTGATGCAAGAGCTACTCCGATATGCGGCCCTGAGTAAACGCGGAAAATGTTTTGAATAATTTTTGAACTGGGTTATCTATTGTCTGAAAAGAAACCTAAAGACATATTGTGCCTTGCACATTACTAGATCTCAGTTGTATGAGATGTTCAGAACATCACACAGTATGGGCCTCAGATCTGCTCAATTGGAAAGGAGTGAAACAGTGAGTTCAATTTGATATGACGAAATAAAGAGCCGAAATTAAGTTTTGACCGGTTGTGATTTTCGGTCAACATTACTCCTGTTTTTTAATTCAGTATAATGACCACTCAGTGTAGTATTTGTTTTCTTTAACAGTGGGATATTTTATTCAGTATAACATCAATTTACTTGAATGTGATGTTTATTCAGGATATGATATTCTTGTATTAAATTAACGTGAAATACGCTCAGAATGATGTGCAGCATGTGACTTAAGTACAACTCTGGGTATTTTTCATGTACGTGACTTAATTCTGGTTAACAATCAAAATGGGTGTACATTCAATATATAATGAGTGTATTTCCTATTAGGGTCGTCGTCGTGTTTCGGGGTTAATACATTCTTATTTATGCCAGTATTGATGTTCTCAGTTCGCGTAGTGAGAATTGAAGGGTTTCCTCGTTTTTTTCAACTATAAGTGATAAGTGACTTTGATGTAATCATAAAGGATGATATACGTTTATTACTGTTTTTCACCATTTCCGTTCTGTATTTACGGTAGTATTCTGAAATCAGACAGCTTGTCGGAAAGCTGAACCCAGTGGTAGTGGTGAGGGTAACCCGGTAAAATGCTCACCTCATACCCCACGATATGACATAAGAGAACGTGCATCAGGCTACATTTCTGACCAACCATCCCATTCCATCAGAAGTCATCCTTTATTTTCACGCTGTTGAATATACAAAAGTGCTCGATATTGTGACATGACTCCTGACATTACAGTTAGGAACATGATTGAGATGATATAGCCTTTATAAGAAGTTACTGTAGTTAGCTTAGTGATATTTATAAATATGCGGCAATGGTGTTTAGTACTAAGAAATGTCAGATTATTGTTGAATCTAATATGCTTCGCCTGAAAACGACATATTTTTATAGTAGTATTTAGTCGTACGAAGCTATTAAATACATCTTATGCAGGAAAGGGTTTTGGAATTGGTTCATATGAAAGATATATGGATAGTGTAAGCGAAAATATGTACATGTTAAGAAGTATCATAAGCATAGTAAATAATACAGCAAAATATCATCCGGTGGATCTGGTGTATAAAAGGCCAACTGTGACAAACAGTATAGGTTCAAAAAGAATCAGATTAATCACTCAGTGTTTCAACTAATTTCTGGATGTTCGTAATGCTGTTAATTTCATCACTCGGTTGATTCAGCACAAATCCAAGGCTCTTGCCGTACGAACAATCTGAAATGGGGTTAAGATTGCAGAAACTGTACAGCTTAAACTCATCGAAGCTTCTGGAATATTGTCCTCCCTGTTTGACAATGAAACTCGACAGTTGGAAACTAGACAGGCAGTTGTCGAAAGAGAATATACTACGGGATAGTCCATAGTTCAAAATTGAGTAAAATCTCAAGTGAAGAAACAAGACGAATTAGATTCACATAACTACCGAGTCCATGCTGAAATTGCTGGCTAATGTGTATTTATGTCGATTAGGGGCCACATTTGCTAATGGTTGATGCTCTAACAAACATATCACGATGGGGCATGTAAATACTACTAAAGCTTATTAATCAACCATCATATCTAAACATAAATATAGAGGATCAGTTATTAGCATTGATCGAGCCAGTAAGCTATGAGTACTAATCAATGCTACAATACGATACACGCGAGGATTAAGCAAGACTACTAGAATGATGGGTTAATATATGTAACAGTCAATCAATTAAGTTAAAGCAGATATCAGGATTAATGATAGGCTGAATTTCTTTAGTTGGTCTCACCAGGGTGGAATCATGGTCTAGTTAAATATAAGTACATTTGTCTTTGCTACTTTAATAATCAACCTAATCACAAATTTGTAGATATATCACGAAGTGACTACCTAACCTATAAGATCTTATATGGAAGTTACATCATTGTCCACACTGACTCATCCTATCGTGAAATCAGCGATATGATGTCTAGCACTCCCAAAGAACACAACTCCTTGTGTTAGCACCGGATAAACATCTTTTATTTTGAAATAGAGAGGTGCCGAGTAGACAGCCTCAAACTCGAGCGTATCGCTAAAATATGGAAACAGACGAAGCCATTGCCATAGGTGTTCTGGGAAGAGTAGCTGGAGGAGTATTTAGCCAACTTTCAAGTATAAAACATATAGAGCGATTTTCAAAGTAGCGATGCAATAATACATTTCTAACAGTCCAAACTTTGTAATTACAAACACAATATATATTGTATCACACCTAGATAAATTGAATTTTCAGACCCCTTTTATCTTTATCAAGTATGTATGACCCGTACAAATTGATATTTGACGATTACTCATCGTAATTAAATGAGACTTTCATCACATCATTTTAAACCATTACTGAATTGACTCTTATTCTACCATTAAGTCTTACCACATCGGTGATTTGTTTTTTGCTTCGTTTTGTCATGCATACGTTACCGTTTATTCTTATTCTGTTTTATATACATAATTATTAAATTATTTGCTTATTTCACTTTCCCCTCCCTTCTTCTCCAAAGTCAACTCAATATTTTTCTAAATATTACGAAACCTATTTCAATATATCGAATTTCGTCTGGATATGACTGAAACTCGCGTATGATTGAATTTCTAGAGAAACTTGTAGTGATTTCCTCACAATACTTCTGTACCAATAAGTTGTTTTTGATTAGTAATAATAATACTAGTTGCCAACCTGTCCATCTATAATAACTGACCACTTAGCACAACGCTAATGTTCACATTAGCTTAGGCGAACTTCTGAGGACAATGAATGTGAAGAACCAAAATGGTTTGCCTGCAAGACATGTCAAAAACCAGAAGGCTGTTAATGGTTGCAATAAGATATATTTGTTGGCAATCTCGTGGTATCGAAAGAATACCGAGATCATGCCAAGGTTTACAGGCGAGACTACCATGCGTAGGTGAGTAAGTTGAAGGTCACAAACAACGGAAAACGTGTGTTTTTGGTATAATTAAACAAAAAGGTACAGTAAAAGAATCCCTGGTACAGTTAGTTATGATGATAAATGTTTCCATTACACCGACCGCGTTCTCTTTATGAAAGTAGATCACTACACTACCTTTAGCCATACAAACCTCTTTTTGTTTATTTGTATAGCAGTACTTTGAGATAACAGCTTTTTAAATTTATGGAATCTTAGCCACCTATCCTCGAATTTGTGGCACTATGGATAGTAGCTGTGTTAATTACTCCAATGTGTTAAATGTGATCATAGGTAAAAAATTCATTATTATTATTATTATTAATGGCTTTAATCAATATCATATTTTTGGTAAAATATAGAATTCACAGCACAAGATATTTCAACATGTTCCCTTCCTTTATTTCTTGGTTGATCATGACGATAAATATTGACTGATCGCCAATTAGATATCGACATCTGAATGATGTACATTCTTTTCAGTGCATATTGCCAGCCACCACGATGTCTTTACATTTTCGCAACTTTTTCAGCGAAAGGTAGTGAACCTTTCATAAACGCGCCTGACTAGGTTATGCTATTAATAGACATAATTATGAGTTAAAACAAACGAAACCGATAACTTGTCAAAATATCTAGATGACAGGAACATGCAACCTAGATATTCAAGCAGGCCACCTAACCATAGATCTCACTATCTCTGAATTTCGAAATACCCACTTGTTCTTGCATTAATTAAAGACTGAGAATACAGTGACCCGAATGAGACCCTTCCATATTGCCGCGCTCATCTAATACTTCTTGATTAAATTGCGTTATTCCTGGGATTACTAGTTCATACTATAATTCAAATACTTCAAATCATTACACTACTTTCAATTATTTTGCTAATAAGCACTATTAATTTCCCTACTTACTTAGCAGTTTTCTCAATAACGTAACTTCATAAATTCTGCAGAGGCAATGGATCACGTCTTCACTTCTTATAACGACTGAAACCGACCAATGTCTATTTAAACAGACTTTTAAAATTCTTGGATAGTCAGTTTAAATACATTCTTTTAATCAAGCATGTATATACCATTAGTATAATCAAAATACATATTAACAACCGATTAAGCATCACTTACCAATTAGTCCGCTAGCTTAAGCTGTATTTACATAAATTCCTTATTTTTCAACTGAGTTCTTGAACCCGACTTATAGGTACATATTTAGCAAACTAGGATACATTGTGGTTAGAAAAACCATAATAACTGGATTTGTAAAAAAACTTTCTGTTGGGTGATTCTCTGAACTAAATCTAACTTTAAACGTTTGTAACATAGACCAATTTCATGTTTTTTTCGGCAAGTCACGTTGTTGAATCACTCAGAGTTAACAAGGTAATACCAAAAGGCCAAGTGTGAAGGATTTTCGGAAAGACTATCGCAGGCATACTAAGATATCAGACTAAACTGAAACTACCACGTAAGTTACATGACTTGTAAGGAGTGTATATAAAATTCTCAATCAATTCATTGACAGAAAAACAAAGCTCAAAAATACATTATTGACAAAAGCCCAGAGAATTATTCACTGATGCGTGAATTTGGACTGCTACAACCTGCTATTTAATTTTGATTTTGGACAATCGTGCATAGAATATTATAGTCCAGCTAAGTAAAAAAATAGCATTTTAGATAACTTCTCAATAGGTTAAAACTTCATTTTAAGGGGTATGATTATTAAACCTATTGTTCACTGATTTTCGACAGGACTAATTTTTATATTTTTCCATTAAAGTTTTATCTCCTGATATTTAATTTCGGTATAAACGTCAATTTTCTGAAATTTATCTTCGATTGTACTTATCAATTAACAGTGATGATAATATTATGTGTTGAATACATAACCTCCTAATTTACGTTAGTAAACTGCATAGTAATTGGGTTGGTTAAGATAACTGAGTTCAAATTTACCACCATTCAAAGGCTCGTCTTCCCATTTAATTAATATTATATCATATGGGTATTTAGTACAGACTGTTATTATGCTAAATAAATCTAGAATGTTTTGAGGCATGAGAACTCCTGAAGAGTTGACTTATCAACTAGCTTTACAACCCGAAGGAATTAATCGTTATCATTTTATCGACGAGGATAAATTTTCAGAGGTCCCCACACTCCTTCTACGTTGTTACTATGGTCTCTTAAGAGGAAGTCCACAAAGTATCATTTGTGAACAACTATATAATAATTGTACCCAAATCTTCTAAGGTACTTTTAAGCCCTCCAATCATATGTGTAGAGTTCTGCTCCATATTCGATATATTTTTTATGTTAGGAACAAAAGCCGGCATTACTAGATCTGGCACACTTACAAAGTGCTCTTTATCTTGATATTTTTCTCGACTCAAAAAAATCTACTTTAATTTAAAAATAAAAACCACTCACCAAATCTGCTGTTGATACTTCTGCCTCTATTGTACTTCCTCTTTCGAATAACCATTTTATTAATCTCAACGAATCTACATTTCTCAGCATATATCTCCGTAATACTGATAACGTTGTATGGAAGTAACGTCGCTAACATCAGACACAACGGATGCAGTCGTTATTGTTATTTCTATAATCCTTTATGCTACTAAAACCATTATTTATCAAAGAGTAACTTTGGGAAATAATTCAATTCTTATAGAATTCTTTTGTCAACATGGTTGTCATTAAACTTTAACGTTGTTATGCTTCTCTTGATAAGTAGTTAGCTTCATCTCTACAACCCAATACCATAAGATGATCTTCTAATGTAGTATCTTTCCTACTAAGTACTCACTTATAGTATTTTGATCGAAAATATGAAACATGCGGTTCTTAATAAACATGATTACTTGAACTTTTGCGTGATCTAGAAACCTCTTTCTGAAACATAATTGACTCATCACTATACCTTCTCTAGAAGAGTAATCATCAGCGTTCACCACATAAGCACTCAAATATACATTCTTATCACATTGGTAGATATTAGAAGGCTTATTCTAAGCAAAATGAGTTAGCTATTAATGTAAGTATCATACATAAGTAATTCATGAAATAACGAATGCGTTTGACTGAATTTAAACATGATGTTGAGAAATTCTAATCAAGAGATTTTTTCTCAAATCTGTTTTGATTCCACAGACTTTTCATGATATGGATTTACGATCAGAGGTCCTGAATTTCCGAATTGTTGAATGAATTTCGCTCTTAACTTAAATTTAACGTCTAATAGAAAATTAGTAATCAGTTTTATTATCGCTAAATCTTAACAATAATTTCATACAGTTTAGTTTATGACTGTTTTGTTTTGTCTTTTCATGACATTTCGGTCAAGACTTAATGTCTAGATTTATAGAAACCTAATTAGTCACTTTAATCAAGTGTTTACCAATTAGTGACCACTTTATAGTGTTATCAAAAAGACTATCACATATATGTTATAGCTCGTGGCCTTGCGCGCCTATCAATGTATAACTTAATGATACCGCCAACTAGAGAACAGTGACCTATCGACCGGACCAATGACGCATAAAACCCATACGAGCAGTCTAGAATCCTTGCCTTGCATCTTAAGTCCAAAACACAAATCTCAGCCTCCGTAATATGAGTCATATATTTCAAACATACTGGGTTTATATACAAAACAACCAAACAGACCACATCGTACCATAAAATAGAAAATAACATTTGTACAAGATCAAGCCGAAAAAGTGACTGTGATTAAGGACGACTGTAATTAATAGACTGGACATAACTCAAGAATGGTAAATCGTATAATAATAGTCTATGGGTCAAAATAAAGCTTATAATAGGAGGAACATGAATATACAGAGTTTATAAATAAATAATATATTTGTAATATCTCAGAATTCTCTTCTGGGATACACAAGATCAGTATCATAATCATGAGACTCAAACATGATCTGTGGTATAAATCATTCTAAATACCTAGTTTATTCCTTCGTAGTGTAGCATCGGCGTTTTTTTAATAGAAGAAATAATTCGTCAGATATGCTATGTGTTTTAGAAACATTCACTTTTTTCTAAAAATTTAATTTAAAACAATTAGTCCCTATGATAAATTTCGATAATGCAATGAGAAGACGAAGTTTATCAGAATTATGTGATATATTAGCTCAATGCATTTCGAACAATCTGATCACACATAATATACTTGTTAAGACATTTTTATATGAAAATTAAAGGGTCAACTAGACAGGTTAAGGTAAGCCGTAACAAAGAAAGAAAATAAATAAAGTGCACAAAAACAATGTGATGACTACTCTGGATAATAAATAAGCATTACCAGGGTAGGTTAAGGGTAAGAACAAATTGTTTTTGAACACATAAAGGGGGTTTCAATTTCCGTATAGCCAAGGCTTCAATAAACCTTAGTATACGTCCTTGAAGGCTTTTGTACAACACTACAAATGTTGACTTGATGTCAACCTTATGACCAGTTTCAACCAAATGTTTCTCAATGGAGGAAGATGTGATCCTGTGATCTTATTTGGCCATTGGAATTCATTTGTTTCTGCAGCCATTTAGGTATGTGTTCCGCCACCCTTAATTGCAGATCACGATTGCTCCTCCCTATGTACGTGTTTCCGCACATTCATGTAAATTGATATACACAATGGTATGTGACAGAATGGCTTATGTACTGTTTAGGTTTTTGGTGAAACATTGACCTTGTCTTTTCAATGATGACAAGTTGAGCTGCATAAATTGTCCTGTTTATGGCTAATTTTAGTCTCCGTCTCAACATGAGACTATTTGAGTCACTCCTAAATGGTAATGTAATATAAACTCGCTTTTTGGGTGCCAGAAGCGTCATAGGTCTAATCGTATTTCAACCCTTCCAGCGGTTTATGAACTTTAATGAATAACCATTATTCATTAACGTATCAGTTAAAAGCTTCGTTTCTACTTCAATAGTATCTCTAGTACAAATACGATTGATTCTATTGAATAGGCCCTTTATTAAACCACGTTTGTAATGAATTGGGCAGTGGTGTAGCTGTAAATAATTCCCCAAAATCAATAGCTTTCTAAGTGTTCGACATTGGATGCTGACCACGTTGTTTAAGTGGACTTGTTTAACTGAAGGCTTTCGGTCATGCATCCGTACCAGATCACGTTTCGACCCAGCGTGGGACACTGCTCCTACGTTCACTAGTCAGCTTAGAGTAAACGCTTCTCGATATATTGATAACGTATCAAATATATCTTTCCTACCTCTTCGCATCTGACTTCTGATTTCGATTGGTTGGGGAACGCTTCGTACATAGAAGGTGTTACTGGTAACTAGTTGTAAAATTAGAATACTAGTCGTATCTTCAGTGGCTATGGAAATTAGGATATTGCCCCGTCCATGTCGGCTTTCTATATATAGAACGTTGGATGGATCTTCTCTCCTACTTATCTAGAAAAGGAAGTTGGTTGTTCTTCTCTTCTTCGCACGTAAGAGAAATATGCTTCTGACTTGTATTGAGTTCTTTTAACAAGTGGTTCACGTCTTGACATTTATCCCCTATAATTATGATGTCATCAACGTACCGTTTATACAGACACATCTTTTGAATTGAGTCTTCAGCTAAATTTTCAACATACTCCATAAATACATCTGCCAGCAACGGTCCTAAAGGACTAACCATAGCTACGCCATCAATTTGTCGAAAGTGCTCATCTTGAAATGTGAATCTTACATTGTCAGTGCACAATAATGATAGATATTTAAGAGTTTCAACAGGAAATGGCAATGGAAGGTTATTTCGTGAAATATAGTAACATAAGGGGTACCTAGATTTCTTCGTATCAAACTCCTAAAAATAGCCGAAGCTCTTACCATCCATGAGCTCAAACCAGAACTATACGTACAAAAGAAGTACGTCTTATCATCATCGTTACCATGGCCTTAATATTATTATTATCATTCTATTATTATTATTACTCCATTTCCCCTTTACTTATATATTATATTCTCATTATTTTATTCATGAATGCTCACCATATCACCTTATTTATTTTTATACCTCTATGACCATTATTGACCTTTAATTATTGTAACCAAAACATTTTATTCATTTTAATCATTTTATTATAATCTTGGTTATTAGTGTTCACATTTCCTCACGGAATTAGTACTTTAACAAAAAATTTTCATATATATATACGGTTGTACAGCTTGATAATAAATTCGTTGAAAAGAGATCCCTTCGCTGAACTTCGTATTTTGAATTAGCTACTTCATGAAATTACCACGGTGATTTAAACAAAAAAAACAAACGTATCTTTTACCTCTATAAAAAATATTTAATTCAAAAAAAAACTACATGATTACATAATTATTATACTTGACTTATGATGATTCATTTAAATAATGATTTAAATTTTAAAATGGAAAAAATTATCCATCATTTCAATAAAACAAATGATTGAACATTTAAATAAATTCAATAATTTCAATGATATTACAACATTAACAATATCATTAATGAAAATAGTTAATAATGATGTTATCATATAATAGAATTTACTTAGTAACTCAAATGGTTGTGTTTTTTTTTGTATTTTGTAAAAAAAAAGAAGAAGAAACAAAACAAAAAAACAAAAGGTGAATAAATGTGTATATGTATATATGTAGTGTACAACAAGTAAATATGAATACAATTCGAATGAATAAATCATCAAAAAACAAAACAGAAAAAAAAAGAAAATCTTAGTTTACATAAGACAACATTTATCAGTTGCTTGATTTGCTAATTGTTGTGGTAATTCCACTACTTTTGATGCAACATCTTGTACTGCAGTTGGAATAAATTCTTGATAAGATGATATAATCATTTATTTTTAAGAAAAGAATGAATGAAAATAAAATTTATTATTTCAAACAATGTTGATTATATTGAAAAAATTAAGTTGAATATAGAATTAGTCATTTTAATGATATAAGATTTTATGTCAAGATGTATATTGTCCAGTGGTATACTGCTACCAGACTGACAAACTGTATGTATATTCTAATACATTATTCTAACTACTTAATAAGATATAAAGTAATATATTTTTTGTTTAAAAATAAGAGGTTAAGAAATTTATTTTGTTTACCATTTCTTCATCAGAAGGGGGTTTTATGTAGATTTTAGTAATTTTATATAGTTGAGATCATTAGTCAATTGAAGCTAGACCACCATGGAAAACCTGGAGGCACTAGATGCTCAAATCGTCCGATTGTGAGACGATACCGAAGCAGTGCTCATCCACGATCCCGCCTCGCGAGATTCCAACCCAGCACCTACCAGTCTCGTGCCAGAGCACTTAACCGATAGACCACTGAGATGACCGGCATCCAACGGTGTTAATTTCTAACTTTAACCGATCCACGAAATTGAGCAACCATTCAACAATGTTTTCAGTGAGTTGATATATCCCAACAGACCGGATCGAACTCCACTGGTTACTGCTTCTCACTGGAACTCCGGGTAATACCTGTTGAAGCCAGTCACTAGTGAGCATATGATTACTATCAGAAGGGGGTTTTGTGGAGTTTTTAGCAATTTTATGTAGTTGAGGAGTCCCACAATGGGACGAAACGGCCGTCCAGTGCTTCCAGGTTTTCTACGGTGGTCTAGCTTCAATTGACTCATTACCATTTCTTTATTGTTTTTCATTATAGTGATTATTCAAAACTATTCAGATAAATTAGAATACGGATACTGTGTATTGTATTCAGTGTATGTTTTCCTTTTTTCGGAAAGCCATTTTAATGTGAATACTTTTAGAGACATCTGCTCTAAAATAAAGTTTATTAGGTATCAGTTTTCGAATGCTTGATTACGTAAGTTAAGTATTTTGGTTTTGCATGATATGAAAATAAAACATAATGACAACGCAATATAGTCTTTAGAATATTATACTAGTAAAAGAAATACATCTTGTAGTTCTATGCTATTCTCTCTTTTTATTGAACTGAAAACCTTTCAATGCCTCATATATTCCTATTCAGAATATACCTATCGATTAAGATAATTGGTAAATCCCCCCGAGTGAACATCAAATCTGGCATGCAGGTGTATCCAGCTGACGAGTTACCACATAGAATGAAACTCGAGTCCTCGATTCCATTGTTAGCCACTACCCATCTTTGCTTATAATACTTGAGTTATATGGTTTAAGAATATTTTTTCAGAAAACTTATGCAGTACTCATAAAATGTCTTGACTCTATAAATGTGAATTGTTAGCTATCCAAGTACATCACAATTTATTATTTGTCAAGTAGAATCCTTTAACTCACAAACTGGATCAAGAAACAAATGAACCAGCAGTTTATGGCTATCGATATTATCTGTTGTCATCGTTTTTAAAAGTTATCCATATACATTTTCATTCATAGATAAAACAATTATTAACCCGTATAACTTTAAATATTTCCTAAAAATCATATTATGCAATACATATCTCATATAAATCTTAAGTGATTATGTAAATATCAAACGATCACGACAAAAAAGCTTACT
This sequence comes from Schistosoma mansoni, assembly GCF_000237925.1. Lineage (NCBI taxonomy): Eukaryota > Metazoa > Platyhelminthes > Trematoda > Strigeidida > Schistosomatidae > Schistosoma > Schistosoma mansoni. Next base: position 5,777,564 of record NC_031497.1, read on the forward strand.
CATAAATGAATCCTCTTGAGCAGATCGACGATGTGTATTTAAGTTAACATCAGAGCATCGATGAGTTGACGATCGTCTTGAACCATCTGGTGTTCCTACTTCCAGAAAATCAGATTTCTTTTTCAATCCATACTAAATATTGTAATACAGTTCACAAATAAAGAATTAAGCTAATATTCATTCGTATGATCATCGAACTGTAACTTATGACAGCAGTAAGAAAAAAGTACTACGACTACTATTATAAATGAATGAAGACCAATTGGCAAATCTATTTTCGTAAAATGGGAACCATAGTCATGATAAAAATCTTCAGGGGGCAGATGAATAGATTAAGCATCAAATATTTGAATCTCAAAATTTAGGTTTATGGACACAACTTCTTTAATAGTCATGAAACAATTAATTCAGTAAAAACCCTGACTTGAACGAGTTTATTTTTGAAGCTGTACAAACACAAGTTTATGCCTGTTAAATTATAAAACTATAAATAGACTATATTTTTGTTAGTTTAGCAATATATTGAGTTTTAACAAACATAGGACTTACTTATAGATTGAATTTACTTATGATAGTACAGAGTTAAAGTATAGAGATTCATTCCACGACTTACTCTTCATATAACTCAACGCGAAAATTCAAATTATTCTATTAATAGTGTAGTAAATACTATTCTAGTCGGCAGCCTATGCTCCATTGGGAGTAACAGGCGTAAGTAAGTAAATACTATTACTTTTGATAAACACAAAAGTCATATATTTGTATCGACATATCCAATAGTTTTTTTTTAGAGTAAACTCTACCAGAATAAGTAAATGAACGTTTTAACCCCCTTTTTAATTGTTGACAATCGTTCTTTAAGACATTCTACTGATCATAAAAATATTCTTTATCTATAATTGTCCGCATTAAATTGATTTCACTTAGTATTTTGAATAGTTATGAGGACATTTTTCGTTCTCTTTTTAACAACTCAGTAACAAAAAGGGAATCAATAAAAGAAAACGTATTTATAAGGAAATATAAATCTGACTTTCATAATATTGAATATAAATAGGTTTCCTATTTAATCTTTTTGAAACCTTAGGGAATAATATCTATTCAGTAGTATTCTCATCTACTTAATAAAGTAGTTTATGTATTTTTTCAAAAAAAAATTCTGAAAACTTTAGAACATACTAAGAAATTCACTTAATATTATTTGTTTGAATCTTCCCATCGATGTGTTAAGACTGCAACTGGTCAGTCTCTAATTGGCATATGTGCATACTGTGCGTATTGTCTCGATATAGCCTTAGAGACTGACCAGTTGCAGTCCTAACTTATCGATGGGAAAATTCAAACAAATAATATTAAATGAATTTAAACTTCACCTCATCACACAAGCAAGTGGCTATCAGGGCTCAGTGGCCGAGTGGATAACGTGATGGCGTTTGAAGCGAAAGGTACTGGGTTCGAGTCTCAGAGTTGATGTTGACTTTGGGACTCGAGTCCTAAATAGGACGAAACGTGAGTCCTAGATTCCACTGCTAGCCACTATCCATCTTTGCTTACAATACTTGTGAATTAAGACTATATCGAGACAATACGCACAGTATGCACATATGCCAATTAGAGACTGACCAGTTGTAGTCCTAGACATCAATAGGAAGATTCAAACAAACAATACTAAGTGAATTTAAATTCATTTTTGCTAACTTTGGTTTACTTTAAAAATTAGAACACAATCATAGTGATTAAAGCTTACGAATCATATGGAAGATCAGTAAAAAAGACAACAAGAAAGCATTAAAGCCTTTTCCAACTACTAACTGGCTAATATCAGTGAAACTATATTAGTATACATTCTATTACTAACAATTAATCAAATACCTATCATGGAATCATAAACGTAAATTAAAAAAAGTAAAATGTATTACATGTTAGTATCGTGGATGGGAACTGCTGAGGAGTCCCACAATAAGACGAAACGGCCATCCAGTACTTCCAGGTTTTCAATTGTGGTCTAACTTTAAGTGACTAGTGAATTCAACTATTAAATTACTTAAGCTATTAGTTTATAGAAAAATGTTTAGTATACTGAAGCGATAAAACGAGAACATGATGTAACTTAAAGACGGCGAAGTATTTATTATAGATTTGTGGGGTATGTTTTTAATTCTTCGAAGTTATCTCTTCATCAAGGTTTGAAGTTAGCTAACCAATTAATGTAAAGTAAATGTTATTAGATATCTGTTTTATGGTAGTTTGAGGCTCATACCAGATCAAATATAAGACTTTCAGGTATTGTACTAGATACAGTAATTTTAGAATATACAGACGGAATCCAATGTTTATTTCATAACATGTTACAATTACTTAAGATTATCGGTTATGTCTATGGCCCTCCAAATTAAGGTAGATCTGAAAACCATAATTTTTCTCGGTTTGTTTTCGCTTACATTAAATAAACTTCTACCATCTATGAAGAATGTCTGTTTAAACGCTTTGATAAACATTTTATTTAATTTCAAGGTAATTTTCACTGCTACCTGATATTAGCTACATTAAGAATTGGCAAATTAAAAGTGTAAATCATTACATACGAACCTAGTCACACAATGGTATTCAATATTGTGTTAAACATATCTTTAAATAAAATGTAATATTCGTTCGCCTGCTTAGTGTGACGTCAAGGAAATTCAGGTTTTTGTCACGCCCACCTTCACAAGTGAAACTAACCGCTGGGTGTACACTGTTGAACTGTTCTAGGAGTTTGTCCTTACTGGTGTTCGGATCTACGACAATGAATGTGTCGTCGATGTAGCGGCACTATAGATCAAGCTTCCTAATAGCCTGATTAAGTGGTCCATTTTCTAGCTTTGCTGGGAAGAGATCAGCTAGAATCGGGCCTGGAGGTGAGCCCATGGCTATCTCGTCTATTTGTCTATAATAAGTATTGCTGAAGACAAAATGAACATTCAGTGTACATCTTAATAGCAGTTCTTTCAGACACTCTTCAGGCAAGTCAATGTTGATTTCTTTTTCTGATATTTGCTTGCATATAAACTCAATAGTCTCAATAAGTGGTACGTTGGTGAACAAAGATACTACATCCAGTGAGAACATATTTTTCATGTTACCATTCATATTTTTCACTTTGGAAGTGATGGCTCGTTAAGTAGAAGTGTATATAGAAAAATGTAACATTGGTTAATCACTTTGTTTGCAATGAAATATATTTACAAATTATATTGAATGTTGTTTTAGAATCTTGATCTTCATTATTCAATATTTTTGTTTAAAATGTTAAATGCAAACATTGTAAGTAATGACAAAAAACGGTACAACCCTTGAATGTTTACAATGTAATATTTATTAGTTTAAGTCAGTCAGTCAGTCACAACGTAGAACTTCGTACGTACGTACATCAGTCCGAGTTGCCATACCACATAACACAGAGATGCAGTTGTCTATTCAAATCGTATAGTGGCAGAAGTAGTAAGAGTATAAGCAGTAATCGGAAACATTAGGGTTTGAAGATGTTATTGAAGGAGTATAATATACTGAAATAAATTTGGAAAGAAAAAAAGAGACATGAAGAATTCAGAAGATTAAAATTTGGTAGAACACAAAGAGTGGATGCACCCTCGCCATTGCAAACGATTTTCAGCCATGTCATTCAAGGTCTCTAACCATCGATTGCTATCATCTCGCTAATCCCAACCAGGTAGTCTACACCTACCAACATGACTCAGTCCAATTGTCAATGACTTCATGGATTTATTACACGTTTTGGTCTGGTCGCCCTTAGCTTCCTTCCAACTTACTCCTACACCATTCATAAATCAGTAAACATAGTTTAATAATTGTTTTCATTTCTTTAAACAAGTTTTTTTTCTTAATAAAAAAGAATGTTTATATTTTCAATGATTAAAGATTATCCAACCAAAACAAAATGACCAAGTTAATCATTCTAACTCTAAGTTAAACAATCATTCTAAGAAATACTGATCTTAAATTGATCATATCTAATAATAGTTTACATAAATTCCCAAGATATTTACTTATCTATTCACTTCAAATAACATTCTATTTATTTTAATTATTAAATAATCAAAAAATAAATAATCGGTGGTTTAGTAAACTGATAACTTGGATACCATAAAACACCTCAGATTATTGATTATGTAACTTTTTTTCTGGATAAATGATAAAATAAATCACAACAACAATAATAAACAAGTTAAAAGTAAATTAAGTTTTTTTAAAAAAAACACAACTAACAACAGCAACAACAACAAAAAAGGGGAGATCTGATTGGTTCCTTTTTCTTTTTTTTTCATAATCATTAAATTTAAAATTAAAAAAAAAAGTAACACCCTAAAATGTGTTCACTCTTTTTCTTCTTTTTTTTAATTCTCACTAATAAACATTTTAACATTTCATGTTTAATATGTATTAAAACATTTAGAAATTGTTTGTAATCAATGGATTGTGAATAAGTTGGTAACAAAGAGAGAGAGCAAGTGTGTATGAGAGTGAGAGAGGGAGAGGGAGAGAATGAGAAGTAAACAAAATAGAACTGTAAAAGATCATATAAACAAGTTTATAGATTAAAATCTGTACATATATATATTGAACAAATTTAATAGATAATTGAATTTTTTTTAGGAAAAGAAAAATAACATTTAAAATTCACCTAGTTACTACCATTGAAAATGGGATAGTGACAAAAATCCTTTTTTTTTCTTTTTTTTTCAAATAACCATGATATATTCTTATTAATATCCTAATATAGTTTCATAATCGATTTGTTGAATTCTTATAATCAATCTTAAATAACATGAATTTTGTTTTTTTTTACAAATGTCTATCAGTTTAAATCTTTTTGACATGGTAATGAAAAGTAAAATAAATGTGATTGAAAATACAGGAAGTGATAGAATATTGATTGGGATACTGAATTAGAGAAATAGTATTCAGAACAGTTAAGTGGATGGAATGATATTTAACTCAATATGAGGAATAAGATTAAGAATAAATCTGAATGCACCACAGTGATTAATATTATCCATCTTCTCAATTAATAGGTTATAATTATTTTTCAGAATGTAACCATTAGACTCTTATCAACATACTTGGTACAGAATAATAAATAGTAAATCAATAAACTGATTTTATATCTTTGTTCAGGTGTCTTTAGCAGCCATCCAATCTATATCTATGTCGAATACTGATACAAGTATGGACAAGCTACGTCTAAGCATTCTTAACACATGGTTAAATTAATTGAGTCAATAAAATGTTATGGCCTCATAATTCAACTTCTTATTTCTATCTATCACAAGGTATACCAACCATATATCAGTAGTAGTTAATTCATTTTCATTGAATTCCTTACATCTAGATTTTATCAACTTTAAATAAAATCTTTGGTGACTCCATAACTAACTCCAGTAATGTGATTAATTGTTATCGAAATAGACATGTCGAAAATCCTCGTATATAATTATCGACATAACTCGCGTTGGTGAATAACGGAATCAAATAAGTCGAATATGAGAATAGATTGTTGAATACAAATATGTCGCACAATTGTTGATCGAGACAAACGGTCAGAGAAACGAAGAGAAGTGACCTGAAGCGGAGATGGTAGATGAATCAACTCAATTTAATCAATCGTGAATCAATACTTATAGCCAAATAAAAATAAGCTACAGACATGTGATGAGTAGAATAAGAAGTGCACACAAATAAGCTCATATAAAAACGATCAATGTTGATAAGCAAATAATTGACAAGGTCAAAATGTGACTCGAGTAGAATGAATAAATTAGCTTATCCATAAGCCAGAATAAGTTATATGGGTTTAACATAGTAACCGACACTCTAAATCCATCTTCACTATTAAACTATGCTATTATTATCAGGCTTTACTCTGATATATATGAATATTTATACGAAATTTTTTTTAGACTAACCAAGGCTATTTGAGTCAATAATCACAATGAAATAGAATACGTTACCGTGCATAATAAGTAAAAGTACAAGTTGATAGTGGGAAGACAGATGTACTGATAGTAGTAAGAATATTAAATTACGATAACAAAAGTTAAACAAAGGAAATAGGAGGTCAAACGTGGGTAAATAGACTTAGGATAGTAATCACAAAACATTAAAATCATTACGTAATAAGAAGTATGTAAGTAATTAGATAGTGAAGAATACAAACGCAAAGAGACGGGAAATTACAAACAAATGATAAGAAAATTAAAAATAAAATTTAATAATAATAATAATGTCATTTGTTAAGTTATGTCCGGCCATGGAAGGAATAGGGGGGTTACAAATTTCTTCTGTATACATAAATTGGGGTGGAATGTACGAATTCCTATGGCTTCTGCTATATGAAGGAGACAAGAACGAACTCCGTTGGGAAATGATAAAGGTATACGATAGATCACTCGAAATAATTTCGATTTATCTACATTATGATCACTATCAATTAGATATGTCAAGATAGAACTGCGTATTGTTTTTATCTGGCCCTTACCAAACCATGTTGGTAGATGTTCAGTTATTCGTTGGTTTAGTTGCCTAGTAGTACACCCGATATAGCTATCTCCACAAGAGCAGCTGAACTTATAAATGCACATAGAAGAGGTCAACTCAGGCAACTTTTCCTTCATTTGAGTAGACATCACTGGTCGGCTTGAGAAAGTCAATGCAAGATAGGTTGCTTAGAATGTTCTACTAATTACTCTATTATTAAACAACAATGAAAATATGGTAGGCAAAGATGGATAGTGGCTAGTAGTGGAATCCAGCACGCGCATCACTTCGTCCTATTTGGGACTCGTCAGCTGAATGTACCTGCATCTCAGAGTTGATGTTCACTCTGAGACTCGAACCCAGTACCGTTCACTTCAAACGCCATCACTTTGTCCACTCAGCTACTGAGGGCGAGACTAAAGAACATGGACGAGCCAATCAAAAGCTTTCGCGGGCTTTCAAGGTCACGGCGCTAAGTTCGGTACCTGACGCTTACGTACGGTCGGTTTACAACAGGTTTTAGAGAAAACATGATAATTAAGCGTCTACAAGAGAAGTGATTATAAAATTTTGGCGCATAAATTCAAATTATACATTTCTATAAATAGAGTTTGGCATTATAGCT
>NC_031497.1:5784922-5788010 GCF_000237925.1 Schistosoma mansoni
TATACTACAATTTCCATTCAATGATTTAGTAAAAGATAGAACAAGTTTATTTTCTTCCTACATATAGTAAAAGATAGAACAAGTTTAGATATTATAATTTCTATATATGAATTACAAATATGATCACGTAACAGAGAGATTATAATATTAGGTTATAGAATGTAAATAATAACAATAAAGGATTGTGGAACGTTCTACAGATTGTGTGATTATAAAAAAGATATGTAAAAGTAATAAGAGTATAGTGAGTAACAGAATGAATGATAAAAGGTTATCATGTCCAAAACAACATGTTAATTTATATCAAACAAAGATTGATGGGTATTGTTATATTCTAACGGAGACATAAGTACGGGTAACTTCAGGGTTCTAGTAATCGACCATTATTCTATATATATTCTTATTGTTTAACTATTGAGTAATTAAATTGTGTATATCTATATTCATCCTATTATAAGCTTCATTTTGACCTATGAATTATTATTATACGATTTACTGTCCCTAAATTATATTGAGTTTATTGATTATTGTCTCCCACGTTCACAGCCACATTTTGGCTTGATCTTGTATAAATCTTATTTTCTATTTTACGGTGTGATGCGTTCTGTCTGTCTTGTATATAAACCGAGTATGTTTGAAATAAATCATTCGCATAACAGAAGCTGTAATTGGTGTTCTGGACTCAATTGGAAGGGCTAGGTGGACAAGGGACCAATAAGGACGCAAGACTACTCATACTGGTCGAACGTCATTGATTTGTCACAGTGCTAAGGGTCGGAAAGGTGGTATTTCGATTGGTGGATAATTCATGTGATAAAAAGTCGGACATAAAATCAATAACGAATTAGCATACTTCCTATTTATTTTATAAAGTCACAACAGGTATCTCTTTCATGTTACTACTAACAGTGTATACAAATTTACATGTATCTAACAAAGCAGTTATATTGGTTGAATAAAAAGGTGATCCTACATCCAATTCAAAGAATATTGTAAAAATTCTGTGGTTAAATGGATTAAAAACATTCAACAGTGTCATCTCAAGACATCAAGTTGGCACACTGAAGTCAAGGTGATTAATAAACAATCAAAATCCAATCCTCTGAAATTTACCGAAGCAATAGTGATCAAACGTTTAAAACCAGATCTATGTGTCGAAAAAGAAGCAGTAATAAATCTTTTTTTTGATTTGGTAACATTATATTCTTTTTATTGCATCATTCATTATTTCAACTCTTTCTTCAATTCATATTTAAATTCATATCTTTCTTTATTATCAATAGTCCGTTTTCAGTTACTTCTTTACACAATCACCAAATCTTTGTTAACTCTATGAATTATAAACACTATTTCGACGCTCTGGAACTTTCCCTCTCAAACTATATTTATCCAAAGAAAAAAAGATTTTTTTTCATGATTTTATTAACTTTATTAGACTCTTTGCGACATCATGATACACATATTCATCTCTGATCATCTTCGTATTCATAAGTATTTCAATATCTGTAATAACTTTGATTTAAAAATCTTATAAGTTGTAAACAGTTGATGGGAATCTGCAACAATCTTCAATTTTACTCTCTACTATATTAAGACGAAAACATCGTCCAGTGCTTCCAGGCTTTCCATGATGATCTAGCTTTAATCAACTCATCAATTCAACTACTAGATAATTAAAAAGGTTCCTTTTAGACATAGGTTCCTATTAGATATAATAACATCAAGAATAATCATAAGTAAACTCACCACGATATAATCAACAATTAAGAAGAAGAAGACATTATAATTCTTATATATATGAATTACAAATACAAAAATCTAATCAAAAGATCACTTTTTTGATGAGTATAATTATGTAACAGAGAGACTAATGTAATGTAAATAATAACAATAAAGGATTGTGGAACGTTCTACAGATTGTGTGATTATAAAAAAGATATGTAAAAGTAATAAGAGTATAGTGAGTAACAGAATGAATGATAAAAGGTTATCATGTCCAAAACAACATGTTAATTTATATAAGATTCAAATGCTGAAGAGTCCCATAATAGGACGAAACGGCCGTCAAGCAGTGTTTCGAGGTTTTCCATGGTGGTCTAGCTTCAATTGACTCATAATTTCAACTATGAAAACAAAAAATTATCTAGATTAATATTGGTACATCCCAACGAGAATAATGAATGGTAACTGTTGAGAGCTATTTATCGACTAATATTATATGTATATTCTTAATGAATAACTATTGAGTAACTAGTTTATGTGTATTCTAAGCTTTATTTTGACATACAAATTCTCACTATACGATTTACTATCCTCAAGTTATATCCAGTTTATTGATTACATTCGCCCTTAATCACAGTCACTTTTTGAATTGATCTTGTACAAATGTTATTTTCTATGTCTGATGTGATGTAGTCCATTTGGCTTGTATATGAATTGAGTATGTTTAAAATACAGAATTCATATCGCTGAAGGTGAGATCTGTGTTTTGAACTTAAGAGGCAGAGAAAAGGACCAATCGAAACTCTAGGCCGCTTGTACAAGTGTATGCATCATTTATTGGTCGTATAAGTTCACGTATCTAAATTTGGCAATCGTATTCGCGATAATCATATAAGCTAAAGATATAACAAATATATTTACAGATAAGAGTTTAGAACAACAGTGAAGTAGGAATTTTAGCAATGAAAATAATAACGAATTATAATTCATGTTATCAACATTAATTTTTTTATGACAAAGCAAATGATTAGAATTATTTTTGATAGTGTAATAAGAAGACGAAGATTATCACAGCTATATGATATATTGGCGCAATACATTTCGAACAATCTGATCACACATAATATACTTGTTAAGAACATTTATATATAAAAATAAAAGGTCAACTAGACTGGAAATGGGGGGTAAGAGTAGGCAAGGATACCCCCCACTTCCAGTTAACCTCTAACTACTGAGTCCTGATACAAGTAAACAACACGATATGAATTTAGACTTCACCCTATTGTACAAGCAGGTGGTTATCAGGACTCAGTAGCCGGGTAAGAGTAGGCAAGGATACCCCCCACTTCCAGTCTAGTTGACCTTT
>NC_031497.1:5788210-5810202 GCF_000237925.1 Schistosoma mansoni
GTCCTGATAGCCACTTGCTTGTGCAATGGGGTGAAGTTTAAGTCCACTTAGTATTGTTTGTTTGAATCTTCCCAATGATGTTTTAGGACTGCAACTGGTCAGTCTCTAATTGCACAAGCAAGTGGCTATCAGGACTCAGTGACCGAGTAGATAACGCGATGGCGTTTGAAGTGAAAGGTACTGGGTTCGAGTCCCAGAGTGAACATCAACTCTGAGATGCAGGTACATCCAACTGACGAGTCCCAAATAGGACGAAACGCGCCTTGTCAAACTGGATTCCACTGCTAGCCACTATCTATGTTTATAATGCTTGTGAATTAAGACTATATCGAGGCAATATACACAGTATGCACATATGCCAATTAGAGACTGACCAGTTGTAGTCCTAAACATCAATGGGAAGATTCAAACAAACAATACTAAGTGAATTTGGCTACAATTCATTCTAGAAAATGTTTACAATTTCGCATAATTATGTTTTAATAGAGTTAATTTATAAATGTTATAATCGTAAAATATTGTCCATTAACATAGAGATGTAATTACAAAAAGTTAATTAATTACTAAATTATTTGAATACATTTAATATTGATATAGAGGTGGTATGGTGGAATGAATTGAACACTTTTTCTAGCTAAAAAGCTATTTGATAATAATGGTTAGGTGAATTTTTGAGAATTTTTAGGAAGTTGAAATTGTTCTTTCAAAAACTAATTGGTATCAAGTTTTGAATTCCGGGAAACCAAACAACACTAAGTATCTGTTTTATTATAATTGGAAACTAGCTTATAGTACTCACCTATAAATTCAAATGTACTTTTTCTAATGTTATCGGTTTGTTGTTAACAAAACAGAAATGAGATTTTTAATTAGTTTTTGACGAAGTTTTACACATCATTCAAAAGAAGTTTGAAAATAACTGTGTCTTTATGAACAATTGGAGGAAAAATTAGCCGACATCAAGGAAATTGCAATAATACAAAGTTGAAACGTTGTTTATTAATAACATCGAGATTTGTGGAGATTCTAGTATTTTAACAGCTGAATTAACAAGCCAATCTAAGCTTGGAGTTCTAGTAAAAAGCCGTGACCAGTAGAGAGTAAATTTGTGTCGGTTGAAGACAGCTATCCACCTCAGACAGTGGATAAAGGGTTGTGAAAGATCATGGATTGTTTGAAGTTAGATATTAACACCATCGTATGTCGGTCAACTCAGTGGTCTAGTAGTTAAGCGTTCACATCCAATACCGTAGGTCTTAGGTTCGAGTTCTGTGCTATGGATCGTGAATGCGCACTACTGAAGAGTTCCCTACTAGGACGAATCTAACATCCTTCCTGGTTTTCAGTGGTGATTTACCTTAGATTGACTCATGAATTCAATGGTTTATTAAGTTTATATTTCGAATGTTCAGTGCAATCCTTTGCATTGCACGTCATTTTGATTTATACTTCTAAACATACACCTTTTAACGAACCAAGTTGTCAGCAAATTGTCAACTTCTACAATCAGAATACACTATCCTCTAGTTATTATTTAAAAAATTCCTACGGTAAAAATTGCTACAAACGGATTTTCACTATGAATTGATATACTTGTAATGCATAGTGGAATACAATGAGTATCCTAAACTGTAGAATGTTAATGATATTACAATTCGCCATAAAGGTATTCTGTATTTATTTTGGTGATGTAAATGTTTTAATAACTAGTATATTAGACAAAATTTGATCTCTACAAATACTTACCATCAATATTAACACTTTTCCGAAAATATACACAAGATAAGATTCAAGACTTATTTGATTTTAACTCAAAAATATCAAACCAGGAAATTAATGAAGCTGAAATCATGGTAAACTATGATAATAGCTCATTGTACAATAGCATTCCTATACTCAAACGTCTTGATATCATTTTCAGTCTGTTAGAATTAAACATGATTATCAGAATGATGTCTACTGAATACAGGTTAGATTATCAGAATGTTAAAATTCTCATTCCAACGATGATCACCTGATCAGACATAGATTTATGTGACAAAAATGTCTTCCGCTGTTTTAACAAAACATACTTGACTTTTCTATAACATGAAAAACTTAACCGATTGTACAGACGATAAAAATCATGTTAGATTTTATACTTTTAACAGTAAATCAGTTAACTTTGGTTTGTTTAAATTTCTTTTGCTGTGTTACCTAGATAATCCTGAAACTGTATGTAAATATTTAAGGGATAAATTTAATTTCAATAGTTGAGATCATGAGTTAGTTGAAGCCAGATCACTAATGGAAAACCTGAAATCACTGGATAGCCACTTCCTCCTGTTGTGGGAATCCTCAGCAGTGCGCACCCACGATCCCGCCTCGCGAGATTCGAACCCAGCACCTATTACTATCGCGCGCGAACGCTAAGGAGTCTCATACTAGGACAAAACGACCGTCCAGTGCTCCTAGGTTTTCAGTGGTGGTCTAACACTGATCCATTCATGATATCAATCTAAAATCAACAATCTCCACAACCCTATACTAATAATTATCATGTTCTCACTAGTGACTGGCTTCAACAAGTATTTCCTGGAGTTCTAGTGAGAAGCTGTAACCAGTGCAGTTCAACCGTGTCTATTGTGAGGCAGTTATTGACTGAAGACAATGATGGACAGTCGCGCAATATCGTGAATCAGTTGGAGTTAGACGTTGACACCGATAAATGAAGGTCAACTCAGTGGTTCAGAGGATAAGCGTTCACTCTTGAGACTGAAGGTCCTGGGTTCGAGCCCTATGCGTAGGATCGTGCATGCGCAAATCTAAGGAGTCCCATACTAGGTTGAAACGGCCGTCCTGTGCTTCCAGGTCTTCAACGATGGTCTAACATTGATTCATTAACGATATTAATCAAAAGTAATTGATTAACTAATTAATATCAATAGATAGGATTAACACTAAAAAATTCGACTCAATCTACCAGATATATACCTATTAGACATTTTATAACTTAAAAAGTATATCTTATTTTACCAAATTAAAACAAAATCACACACAGTTTACAACTTGAAAACTTAATAGAGTATGAAATATATTGAGTCGTTTAAATGTAAACTATGGCAGTCAGATTTTTCAATTTACCGTCATATCGATAAAACTACTACTGACATTGAGTAGTGAAATGTCAGAAAACAAAATTTTTTCCGTTCATTAAAGTACAAATACATATGGTAATGTATCTTATATTGAAATAAATGCTCTAGTAACCTCTAACCAGTCAAAATCTTTCCTTTGTATGTATACACCAAAGATTAAGCATCTTTTCTGACAGTCAAAATGAGAATTAAATTAATGAAGATGTGAAAACTTTCACTTAAATGAAAGATAAATGTTGATTTATAGCTGTTACATCAATGTCTATTAGGTTGAAATAAGTAATTAAATGTTTAATTCCTAAAGTAAACCTGCTTAAATTATGTTTTAAACTATTTGTTTTTATATAGTTGAGATCATGAGTCAATTGAAGCTAGACCGCCATGAAAAACCCGGAAGTACTGGACAGCCGTTTCATCCTGTTGCGCACTGCTGAGGAGTCCCACAATAGGACGAGTTGGCCGTCCAGTGCTTCCAGGTTTTTCATGGTGGTCTAGCTTCAATTTACTCATGATCTAAACTATATAAAATTACTAAGATCTCCACAAAACCCCCTTCTGATACTTTTTTTTAGTTTATCCAAACAAATCTGATAGTAATTATAAACCATTGAAGTGAAGACGTGTTGTTAAACACTTTTAGGTTATTTCTCAAAGTTAAATTCTTGACACAAATGACCAACTTAGAATGTTTACTGTTTCTATAGCCAGTTTAATCTTTATTCGTGTATATTATTTGTGAGAATGTGATCATTTCAAAAACAATTGATTACAGGTTGATATCAATTGTAGACCCATGAAAATTCATGAAACAGTCTTCCTTTTATTTATTTATTTAGTAAGCATCTATAACCGCACAGTTATGATATGTCGTGGTAACGTAAAATAGTCAAGTTGGATGATTTCATGTGACGAGCTTCAGGACAAAATTACCAAAGTTTTCGTTAAGAACTGTAACATGAGTCAATTGTATTGAAGTAAGACTAATCACCGATGACCAAAGTCATTTTAAAAGTTGATAGTGATGTTTCAGAAGTATTTAGATGATGAGTCAATGATGAAGAACATCACACTACTAAATATATTGAGGACGATCAATATAGAAAGTTATTATGTAGAAAGCAGATGATGAGTTGTTATTTAAAAGAAAACTACCAAAAATACAAGATGATCTTGTAAGAAACAATAAACTTGTACTTTCAGTATTTTTAAATGTTAGTCATGGAATGATAACTAAGTTAGTGTCCTAATCTAATATACTTTTGTATTTCTTCCGTCAAGGAATACAGCATAACGACTGAGCTAATAGAAACAATATAACCCTAAACGTAAGTTTTATGATACTTTAAAATAATCAATACGAGTTATTTCTCATTAAATTGAAGTATTTAAGTTGGTAACTAGTTGCGTAACCGCATTTTATTTCTAATAACCTATAAAATGTCTTTAAACCGCTTGTTTATATTGGCTTAGAATTTCGATTACTTGAGGGTTCTTTCAATAATATTGATGTATTTCAGCAACAAGGCCTGATAGACATACAAACACATATGTATTTTTATTTTAGCAAAATTATATATATGTAAACATATCAACATATATGCACATAAATATATTCGGTATTGCCTTACAGTAAACTCTCTTCAGATTTTATATATCCGAACTATTAATTCCTAAACGTGACCAGATTTAAGGCAAAATGCATCGTTTAAAAATTATAGCATATAAATTTAGGATCGCAAAATACGATGAAATATTTAATGTTTGGATGACAAATATAAAGTGTAGACTTGAATAGGTTCATAGGTCGAATGAAATTATGAGATGGATGATCAGAATAAACATCAACTCTGAGATGCAGGTACGTCCAGCTGACGAGTACTAAATAGGACGAAATGTACGTCCACCATTCATCTCTGCTTATAATGCTTGTGACTTTAGGCAATATCAAAGCAGTCCGCACTGGATGAATATATGCCGAAAAGAAATTCATCAACTGCATTGCTAAACGACAATGGAAAGAATCAAACAACTAGTACAAAAATGAACCTAAATTCACATGCTATAATTTTTAAGCGATGTATTTTACCTTAAATGTGGTCACTTTTTAGGTTGTTATTCTGGATGTACATTTGTAGAAACTTAAGAGAACTTATTGAAAAGAATATTTTTCGTTCATATATCTATGTTTTGATATAATGTGAACTTTCAACGATTCAATATTATGTTACCATTTAATGGTCAGTATACATTCCTTTTTTAGCTAATAATCTGAACACTATGGAAGAAAATGTTTTATTTTCCGAGCTAATATACACAAATTTTCAGTCAAATACTATATTTCACTGTTGAATTCACGAGTCGATCAATGCTAGACCACCATTGTAAACCTCGAAGGATTAGACGACTGTTTTGTCCTAGTATGGGACTCCTCTACTATATTTCATCTCCTGTCATAACATGATATTTAAGTAATATAAGATATATATAGCAAGTAATAAAATTCAAGACAAATAAGACATAAATAACTCTGACATTTCTGAAAAAATAGATCTGACTTTTATGATTGTTAAAACCCAAAAGTGATCTCAATAGTTGAGCTTTATATGATAAAATATATTACCTTTTTCCAATATAAATTGGCAGCTATTAATTTGGGCGTCCATATATATATATATATACATATATATATATATATATATGCATATTATACCCTTCTAACTATAGTTTTATATATTGTTTCGCATAGAAAACCTGAACTCTATACTTTAATTTTTCATATTTAAAGTATATTAATGTTTGAATATACTATAATTATGCATAGTAACTTATCTAGATTGTATGTAGTTGTTAAGAGATCGGTGTAATGAAGTAAATTCAACTGTATTTTAACAATAAAGTCTTAGTTGTATTGCGATAAGAATAAGTAGGTATCATATTAAAACTATCATCCAAGACAACATAAAATGTTATTCATAGGAAATTAATAATTTTAGGGAAGTTATTGATTTACTCAGTTTTTTTAAGCTTAACATGGAGATGAGTAGCTCGAAAAAAAATTGAAATTTGTGATACAATATTTCACTGAATTCACGAGTCAATATAAGCTAGAACATCATTAAAAACCTGAATGTACTTGACGGCTGCTTCATCCTAGTATGGGACTACTAAGGAGTGTGTATCCACGATCCTACACGCACTGAATGCCGCCCCGATGGTCGCGCGAGAAACCGAACATCCTGGGTTTGAGTCTTGTGTGTGGAATCGTAGGTGCATATTGATGAGAAGTCCCAGACTAGGATGAAACGGCCATTCAGTACTTCCAGGTTTTCAATAGTTGTCTAGCTTACATCGACTCGTAAATTCAACTTTCAAAATACTACAATATCCACAGATCCACTAAATTGGATATATTTTTTGAACAATTATTGAAAGAATTAGAAATAAAAGCATCTGAGAAGAAATTGGAAGTGAACAATTCACACGGCTTCTTCGTTTGTAAAACTTAATATTTCAGATTCCTTTATATCGGTGTAGTGAATGGCTTATATTACTTCAAAACACAGTTGATGATGGATTATGTAATCTTATTGAGTTTATGGGAAAAGTAAAATGTGGAATTACTTAACTCCTTGACCCTACTCAATTGTACCTTGATATTCAAGATGTTTCAGCCTTTAAAATAGTGTTATATTCCAGCCATAACATATTTATTCCAATATCATCTACTCAATAACATACTTAATTATATTACTAGCATGAAAAGTATTTAGATGATTTAAGAAGTTGTTCTTTCAATAACAAACTGATTAAATAAATTAAAACAATAGCCTATAAAAAATTTTATGAATAGATTTTCGTAAAAGTTTTCTTTTCAAAAAGATTCAAGGCATAGATCTCATGATTATAGGAGCAAACAGAACATTTATATCTTCCCCATGAACACATTGCTCTTTTGTATAATACTTGAACATTATGTCTAATGACAAGTAAATTAGTTACCAGTTTAATGACTAGGACTGGTAATTTTACTAACCTGATTTTTCTTACTAATATTTAGTATTATAAATTGAATTCGTTTAGTGATTGATAATTTTAAGTCATTTTTGTTTTTGTTGAGACGATACCGAATATTATAACATTGGTCAGTACACCATTGACGATGTCGTTCAGAAGAACGATGAAAGCTTCACGACCAAACCATCCAGTTCAGAGAACAAAACTTCATCAATATATATGTAAGTCAAAATAACTATTACATAAAATGTACTTTCACCTACCACTAAAATATTTTAGTAATAAGCTAAATATATAGTTATTTATAAGAATTTAATTAGTATTACATTAAATAGGAATAATATATTTGTAAAATCTCAGCGAATGAATTTGAAGTAAATCCAACGTTTCGCCTGGCAATCTGGTCCAAGCTTTTTCAGGGAATTATCTTTCTGATAACATGTCAACCCTAAATGATGAACCTCCACAGTCACAGGCAGTAAGAGGCAAGGGTAACACTCAATATTGCAGCAATCAAATTCCTATAGACAATAACATCTACCCGAGAGTGCAGCTGCCTTTTCTGATAACATGTCAACCCTTAATGATGGACTGCCACAGTAACAGGCAAGGGTAACACTCAAGACTGCCAATACTCAAGATTGCCAGGTGAAACGTTGGATTTACTTCAAATTCATTCGCTGAGATTTTACAAATATATTATTCCTATTTAATGTCTTACATCAACTCGGCACTCAAATACTGTGGAATTATTCGCTCTAATTTAGACGAAAGTTCTTATATATGAATTAGTATTAGTTAATCAACTATAATACACTAACATAGATAACATTTCATAATGTTTTACGGAAATATAAACTATGAAAATTATATTTGTCTATGAAATGCATCAATGTATTAATGTATTAATTTGAATAATGTTATCAAAGGAAATAGATATTCTATTAGTTGATGCTCAATAAAACTTATTAGATGTTTTATTCCCCTTATCAAAATTGCCATATAATGTCAGCTAATCTACTACGGGCTCTTTCTCTACCTCCCCCCCTCTCTCTCCCCTCCCTCTCCCCCCTCTCTCTGTATGTATATATCATCACTGAGAAATTAAAAACACAGAGAACACAGTAGTAATATGGTAAGAATAACAGGCGTTATTGTTACAATAAATATTACTCCAGTTATCTCTAGGATTATGGAAAAAATTATTAGTGACGAACTATCCGACTATTTATTGACTGAACAATTTATTGATGATTCGCAACATGGATTTCTTAAAAATAGATCCTGTATGACATGTCATTTTGACTTCTTTAATTTAGTCTATTCGCTTCGTAGCCAAGGATATCTAGTATTAGTGCTATACCTGGACATTTCTAAGGCCTTCGACATGGTCAACCACCAACTTCTCATAGGTAAACTCGCATCTTATGGGGTCGAAAACCCGTTACTAGCCTGGTTTGATTCCTTCCTCAGCAATCGACATCAAATAGTTAAAATCAACTCTTCATTGTCGAACGCAGTCCCTGTTAGAAGTGGGGTAATTCAGGGTAGTGTCTTAGGTCCTTTGCTCTTTTTAGTTTTCATTAATGATATTTGTGAGTGTTTTAGTGTGGGTAAGTCCCTTTTGTTTGCAGACGATCTTAAGGTGGTGTACTCATTTTCTCCACATGAGCTGAGCAATATTCGAAATTGTATCAGCACGGAGCTTAACAAGGTAGCACAGTGGTGCTCGGAATGGCAACTGGAGCTCAATACAGCTAAATGTGGTTGGTTATGCTTCGGTGATACATCACTCAACCTCAATCTTACCATAAATGGGGAAATGTTATCTAGGTTACACACAGTAGAAGATCTAGGACTTAGGTACTCTGACGACTTGTCGTTTTCTGAACAGATAATGAAACAAACGTCCAAGTCTCAACGCCTTATAGGTTTCATAACTCGAAACCTTCATGACAGCGAATCTCGTATTCTAATGTACAAAGTCTGTGTTCGACCACTCCTCGAATACTGCGCGTTTCTCCTTATTAGCACGCGCATAAAGGATAAATTAAGACTGGAATCAGTACAGAGACGATTTACACTTCGTACTCTTGGACCTGATAGTGTCTTGACATATAATTCGAGGTGTAGTAAACTAGGGCTTGGCCCTTTGTGGATGAGGAGACTCAAACTTAACCTTATCTTCTTTTTCAAAATACTTAACAAACTCTCCTTCACATCCAGCCAGGCGATTCAATATGCTAAGGCCTCACATTACGACATTCGTAACTCCTTGTCTTTAGCGAAACAAACATATTCTAGATCTTCTCTCTATATGAATTACTTTACCTGTAAGTTTTCTAGGCTCTGGAATAATTTACCCCAAACTATCCGTATGTTAAACTCTCTCCCATTGTTTGTTCGCTCAATTAATGCTTTTTGCTCCTCTGAAAATGCATTAAATGCTCTAGCGCCTGCAAGTGTATCTTACTCCACAAGTGAGATTATAGGAACTTTAAATGTTTAACCTCTTACTTGCTATCATTGTTTTGTTGTTCCGTGCTCTTTGCTTTAATCTTACTTTCTCTAGTTGTAGATAACTAATAATAACTCGCTCTGGCACTGGTAATAACCTTACAGAACAATGTTGATCAATCATAAGGCTATCCACTTAATAAAAAAAATGACAAGTTCCCTGGTGTTGCATCGGCTTGCCGTGACATATGCCATATTTAAACTATTTATCAATTACTAAACCAGCAAACATAAAACTTTCTTATATTTCATGTTTGTTCTCTACATTAAATGTTGATTTTTATAACAATCTGATCATGCCTGTAAACTGGTGTGAATTCTGTAAATATCATCTTCAGAATATATTATTATTATTATTATATGTAGTGACCTGAAATCGGACACAAAATTTCATATCTACAATCTTCTAAATAAGATTATCTTGCATATGATATAATTAAGGTGTTATTTACACAAAATGAAATGCTGATTATTTATGCTTAAACTTTTTGTTGTTGATAATTGTAAACAATAAAGTTGGAAAATTGATTTAAAAGGATCTCATTAGTTACTGTCCACAACTTTATCATATACAGATAAAATAAATTTAAAAGTCATTTTCTACACAGGTTTTTATATAGTAAATGACTTATATATATATATCAGAAAATCGTTGAACTAGACTTACTTTGTCTCTAATTGTCTGTCTCATATTTTCTCTTTGTTCTTCTAAACCTTCAAATCTTTCTCTACGTTTTTCTTCAGCTGCAATTATTGATGCTTCGAGATCGTCATTTGTTGGTGTTGTTAAGGATCCAGCATCTTTGGCAACGTCTAAAAGTTAATTAAAATGATGAATATTGATTTTATTTTGTAAAAATATATGAATATTTAGAAAATAGATAAATGAAATGCGCAAAATCTATATCTCTTTCTAACTAGATTTCCATTATACGTTTGTAATAGCATCTTACAACAGATAATAATTTTCAACGATAATCAATCGATGATAAGTTAGTTAAGAACATTACAGATCTAGAGGTTTCTGGAAAAATAGTAGTGAATAATTGATACACCAATTTTAAGATCCGAACTCATAAATCTTTATTATACTTAAAGCTTTTATCTAATAAGTGAGTTAAAAAAGGCTGTTTTAACATTACATGATTACGTAGTAATTAGTACTGAATTTCCTAAATCTTTTTTAATATTGAATTAGAAGCATGAACAAAACTTCAATTTATAGCTGAATTCATCAATCGATTGAAGCTAGACCACCATAAAAAACCTGGAAACACTGGACGGCCATTTCTTCCCATTGTGAGACTCCTCAACAGTGCGCACCCACGACCCCGCCTCGCGAAATTCGAACCCTGCACCTATCAGTCTCGCGCGCGAACGCTTAACCTCTAGACCACTGAGCTGACCGGCATCCGACGGTGTTAATGTCTAACTTCAACCAATCCACGAAGTTTGAGTAAGCGTTCACCAATGTATTCATTTGTTGATAGCCTTACTTTGTTAAACACTACGCATAGATATATACCTAACGGCTTAAAATGGATAATACCCAGTTATAATACATTCTTTTTAAGGCAAATAGGTGAGTTAGGTTTTCTTCTAATAAATATAGAACTTGTGGTAAAATAGTTATTTATATCAAATCTTGATTCAATCATATTTAATAATGAAGTCGAATATAAATAATATTGGATTAATGAAAAGTTAAAGTTTTGTTAACCAAGATTATTTTATTATCCGAAATTTAAAATGAACACACAAATAATAATAAAGATAACGAAAAAGGTTGATTTCCG
Source organism: Schistosoma mansoni (assembly GCF_000237925.1). Classification (NCBI taxonomy): domain Eukaryota; kingdom Metazoa; phylum Platyhelminthes; class Trematoda; order Strigeidida; family Schistosomatidae; genus Schistosoma; species Schistosoma mansoni. Next base: position 5,799,675 of record NC_031497.1, read on the forward strand.
GTAAATCCTCTTTCATAACTCCTTTTTTTAAAAAAAAGTATTTTAATTTATTCTATTTTTAATGTCAACTTCCCTTAGTAACTTCACGAATGATTTCATTGAATGAAATGAAATATAAAAAGCAATAACTTAGTTGCTGTATTGTTCAGAGGTATTATTAGATTAAATTTTTTTATTCAGAATATTCATTTAATTGTTGCGTTTTTTTAAACGGAATTTTGTTCTCTGAGCTGGATGGTTTGGTCGTGGAGCTTTCATCATCCTTCTGAACGACATCATCGGCACAAACTTCGGATAGAAGTGAAGTGTTCAGAAGGATGATAAAAGCTCCACGACCAAACCATTCAGCTCAGAGAACAAAACCCTATCAAAATCATCTATCTGAGCTACAAATCTTCTCCACCATCTCATTTTGCATAAAAAAATAGAAACTTAGTCATTTGTTTGATTGATACTTCTGATTACTGTGAATACATAGAACTTTTATTAACCGATTAGTATTGTTTAAATCAAGTATCAATTAAAAAGCCTATCATAGTAAAAAGGAGTTCATCTCATTTTTTTAGTAATATATTTATGTAAAATGGTTTAGTTTATATTTAATATTAGCAGGTAGTTAAGATCAGAACAGATGGATTCAACACTGGATCAATAATCTGATGTTTCAGTATTCACTGGTCTAACCATTATACATCAGTCATCGAAAGCTAATAAACACAATTAGAAACTAGCTTCTTAACTCTAGTTAAAACATTTTCAAACTCATAACCAATTAAATTCACTTGGTAGTGCTTACTTGAATCTTCCAATTGATGTTTAGGACTGCACTTGATCAGTCTCTTATTGATATATGTGCATACTGTGAGTATTGGCTCGATATTACTTTAATTCACAAGCATTATAAGCAAAGATGGATAGTGGCTAAGAATCCAGAACGCGCGTTTCGTCCCTAGAATGCTTGCGAATTAAGGCGATATCGAAACAATGTGCACAGTATGCACTTATACCAATAGGAGACTGATCAATTGCAGTCCTAAACATCAACGGGAACATTCAAATAAACAATACCAAGTGAATTTAAATTTCACCTCATTGCGCAAACAAGTGGCTATCAGGACTTCGTAGCTAAGTGAATAACGAGATGGCGTTTGAAGAGAACAGTACTCGGTTCGAGTCCCTGAGTGAACATCAACTCCAAGATTCAGGTGGATCTATGTGAGGAGTCCTAAGTAGGACGAAACACGCACCCTGGATCCCTCTGCTAGTCACCATCAATCTTACCTCATAACTGTTTGCTTTGAAATTTCGTACAATAACTAAACCTGTGTTTTTAAGTGTTTTTGAGTATTTTAAGTATTTTGAAATTCATATCATAAATAAATGATTTATTAGGAAGCTCGTGAAATAAAGTTTCATTTCTTTCTTAAACTATTCAGTTGCATAAAATATTTTTTCATTCTGTAAATATTACAGATTAGATAAATCATAATTATGTTAGGGATTTGAATAAACGAAATCACTGGGGTTTTTTCATTATTCTTTATTATAATATATGAGCCTTTGACCTGAAGGTCTGATCCACAAGGCAGTGGAGTATTGTGAGGAGATGCAGTCCCATGGTAGCCGGTGACCAACGATTAATTCACACGCCATTTGGTCCCTTAGGATACTGGAGCCCATGTGCATCATTGGTTTGGAATGAGGGTTTTCCAACTCCTCTAGGTGGACTTTCCGTGTCCACCAACCCGGTTAAAGCGCCGGATATTCGCTTTTCGTCCTCTCAATTTCGTAAACATCAGTAATGTCACGAGAATTTAGTGAGTAGGACTTCCGTGGCAGAGGCTATATACGCGTGTCCATGTAAGGGCATTTCGAGAGGGAGAGCGGAATCTCCCCACTCTCAGCCGTGCCAGGGTATTTAGGGGCTATATAGAGTTATCAGTTCAAATGAATCAAATCAAAACAGAGAACCATGTTCCAAGATTTAAAGAAAAGAAAAACAAATCAAATGATGAACAATAAAATGATTGACAAAAGATCTTAACTTGAATAGATGAATTTAAAAGATATTCCATAAGGGATTCATCAAAATTAGTTGAATAATGTTTACATTTTTTTAGAGAAAAAAAAACAAAAACATTTTTGACATGTTGTTCAGAAGAATTATGGGAAAAGATTGTTCATAAAAATCTAAATTAATAAAGTCAACTTGATGTTTTCATGTGAAACAAAAGGTTTATAGTTTTATATGCTTGATACAACTAAACTGGTCAGTACATCAACATCTTCCAGTGTCGTTTGTATGTATGTATGTCTTAAAGTAAGAGTAGCATTATGCATTTAATTGTGCTCTGGCACGAGACTGGTAGGTCCTGAGTTCGAATCTCGTGAGGCGGGATCGTGGATACGCACTGCTCTGGTATTGTCCGAAAATAGGACGACTTGGCCGTCCAGTGCTTCCAGGTTTTCCAAGGTGGTCTAGCTTCAAATGACTCATGATCTCAACTATATAATTGTAAATACATCAACTCATTGTTATTGAAAATTCAAATAACAGACTTTACATAAGATTTCCTATGATTTATTGAAATGTTTTTATTCAAATATACAGGAATGATAAACTGAAAAAATAAGAATTTCACTTAAAAGTCTAAAGGAACGTTTGCAAAATACACATTCTGATTTCGAGATAACTGTGTTCCAATTCCAAATTCAACCAATTTACTAATTTAAATAAACGGGGAATAACAATACACAAACACTCTCATTCTAAATAAAGTTGTTTATTAGCTTGTGGGGAAATGAAGGAAGTCCGTCTCTTCTTATTTGTGACTCGTTAGATGGATGTACCTGACTATCTGTATTGATGGTCATAGTGAACTAACATGAAAATTCTCGCTCTGATTTTGTTGTTTAAAGTAAATAATAAAAGTTTATATACTAATAATGAATCCTAATTTGTAAAAGAATTAAAGACAATTCAGTGAAGAAAACTTTCTTTTTTGACGATTACATTTATCTAAACTGTACACTGCTATTTATAGTGAATTTACATTTTAACAATAGTAGTCTGTAGTAAGAAAATAAGATTCGTTACATTATAGGAAAAGTTATTAACAATCATCGAAACTTTTAAACATTGAATATAACAATCTGTAATGAAATAGAGTTATTGCACAATTTCATGATGTGGTGTAGAATATCATAAATTTTAATAGTTGAGATCATGAATCGATTGAAGCTAGACCACCATGGAAAACATGGAATCACTGAACACCCAAATAATCGTATTGTGAGACGATACCAGAGCAGTGCGTAACCACGATCCCGCCTCATGAGATTCGAACCCAGAACATATCAGTCTCGCGTACAAACGCTTAACCACTTGATCACTGAGCTGGCCAGCATCCAACGGTTTAAATGTCTTATTTCAACCGATTCACGAAATTGAGCGACACATCCACCACTGTCTTCAGTGAATTACTATCTCACAACAGACACGGTTGAACTCCACTTGTGACTGCTTCCCACTAGAACTCCAGGAAATACTTGTTGAAGCCACTCACTAGTGAACATATGTTGAATAATATCAGAAGGCGCCGTCCAGTGCTTCAAGGTTTTCCATGGTTGTCTGAATGGTTGTTTGAATAAGTATATTGCTCGATCTCTTGCTGTACAAAAGTTTCTAACTTACATTCTCTTTGAACCAATCCTTCTGATAGTATTCTTGATTCTGAAATAGGATTCTGGTGAAGTAGCCTTATTAAAATCAACGATATATCTTAACTTTTCAAATAAAAGTTTTTATCTTTCCAACAACTCAGTATTATACACTATACATACAAAACATGTCCAGTAATTTAATGTCATTGTATCCGTATACTCAAGAAAATGCAATTAAACCTGATTATTGTGGTGTGTGCTACTGATATAGACAGATATAAGTAGTATGTATCATTAATCGAAAGTGAAATACCTAGCGGCACAACGTTAAAAAGATCAAAGTAAAGAGAACAAGAACACAGAATAATTTGTGTGGAAATGAAGGAACAATAAAGCCTGAGATGATTGATTGGCATTTTGTAAATGAAGTATTTATTGTATGGTTCTCAGATTTCATTAAAACATTTTGTAATTTTGTATTTAAATACATTCGGTTGTACCCCCCCCCCGCTTTGTTCTTGTTCACTACAATATGTGTATTCAAACATTATTTACAAAATGTTTATTTGCATTTCTTGAAGTAATTTTGAAACTTATGTAACCAGTAGAAGATAAACATATTTATCTTAAATAAATAAATAATAATCGACACAATGACTCTTATCTGAAGTTGTTTTACACATTCAGTCAGTTCATTATACCTTTTTTATATTCACTTGTTGTGAATACTCTAGACTGTATAAACATAACCAGTAAGTTAAAAGAATAATAAGATTATAATAAAAATTATAATAGTTAAAACTAAATACTACTAAAGTTTTAATAGTTGAAAGCGTGAGTCAATTGAAGCTAGACCACCAAGTAAAACCTGAAAGCACTAGACTGGTAGGTCGTGGGTTCGAATCTCACGAGGCGAGGTCGTGGAAGCACACTGCTTAGGAGTCCCACAATATGAAGAAACGGCCGTCAAGCAGTGCTTCCAGGTTTTCCATGGTGGTCTAGCATCAATTGACTCACGCTTTCAACTATGAAAATAATTAATCTTCACAAAATCCCCTTGTGATACTAAAGTTTTACCAAGCAGTCTTGTTTGAGCTTCGTTACGATAAAATATCGAAATCCTTTCGTTATTATTTTAAATAAGACACATATATATGTACGATATTTTATTTAGTCTATTAAATTTACTTACATTCTTGCTATAAAATAATGATATGTGATTATGACAACTTTTAACTAAACTCATTCGTGTAAGTAATTGAAACGTATTATGTAATTATGATTTTTGAGTATCAAAGATTGTAAGCAGCTGATGAGAACGAAATGAATTTATGTTATTCTGCCCCCAAATGCCATGGTACGGTCGAGGGTGAAGAGAGTCAGCTCCTCCTCTCAAAATGCTTTCACAAAAGTATACAACAATTGTCAGGGAAGTTCTACTAACTGCCTTCATGAAATTGAGAGGACGAAAAGGGAATGTCCGGTGCTTTAACCGGGTTGGTGGACATGGAAATTCCACCTAGGGAAGTTGTAAAACCCTGATTCCAAACCAATGGTGCACATGGACTCCAGTATCCTGAGTGAACAAATGGTGTATGAACCAATTAGCTACCACGAGACTGCATCTCCTGACGTTGCTTCACAGTATTGGGGATCAGAACTTTATGTCTAAGGCTCCGGTTGCGGCCTTGTGAGAAAACCACCTGCTTCAGCCCAGGTATCCGGGAAGTATCACAACGCACACACATAAATCAAGTGACTTGTGGGGTGCATATGTATTCGGTGCCCCTTTGTACCAATATTTATGTGTTCAAATAAAATAGAATAATAATGCATGTTATTCTGTTCATATGTTTGTTTCTGCTATCGTCAAGTTATTATTATGACGAAATATTTCAATGATACATTTAGCGTTTAACTATTATAGGACTATTTGTTTAAATCTTGACTTAAATAGGACAGAACGTTTTAAATTATAAAAAATATGTATTGAACAAAGTTATTTTATATGTGAGCACGTAGAATTACGTAAATAATTTTATTTTACTTGTCTCTCTACGAAAAATATTTCATATAGAACCAAGAATGAGAATTCTTGACATCTATACCAAGGTTGGACTTGATAATTTCAAATAATATCAGAAGGAGCTTTTGTGGAGATTTTAGTATTTTTATAGTTGAGATCATGATTCAATCGAAGCTAGACCACCATGGAGAACCTGAAAGCACTGGACGGCCGTTTCGTCTTATTGTGGCACTCCTCAGAAGTGCGTATCCATGATCCCGCCTCGCAAGATTCGAACCCTGGTTTTTCATAGTAATCTAGCCTTAATTGACTGATGAAATCAACTATAAAATTGCTAAAATCTCGACAAAACCCCTTCTGATAATAACCAACATATGTTCACTAGTGACTGGCTTCAACAGGTATTTCCTGGAGTTCAAGTGGGAAGCAGTCACAAGTGGAGTTCAACCGTGTCTGTTGTGAGATAATAAATCACTGAAGACAATAGTGGATATGCCACTTAATTTCGTGGATTAATTGAAGTTAGACATTAACACCGTTGGATGCCGGTCTGCTCAGTGGTCTAGAGATTAAGCGTTCGCGCGCGAGACTGATATGTTCTGGGTTCGAATCTCGCGACGCGGGGTGGTGGAATAGTACTGCTCCGGTATCGTCCCACAATACGACGATTCGGGCGTCCAGTGCTTTCAAGTTTTACACGTTGGTCTAGCTTCGATTGACTGATGATTTCAACTATAACACTTTAAATAAATTAAACATTGGGTAAAGAATTAATGATAAATATATTTTCTTTATATCTCAATGAGTAAAAAAATTGTATTTCTGATGTTTCGTGACTTAATATGTAAACCACACCTTCGGAGTAAATAAATAACCGGCTATAAATTAACACAAGTTTAAATAGTACAAAAGAAACAATGCAAAATATTTTTTAGTACAAACAAAATGATTATAGATCTATATATGTCAATGTCAAGTTATTCTTGGTCAAGGTGAATTTGTATTGACTGTCATTGTATTAATTTGTGTGTCAGAATATGGGTATGTAAAATGTATGGATATGTAATATGAGATTGTGTGTGTGTTCATGTTAACATAATAAAAATAAAGTCAAATGTGATTGTCTGGAAAAACAGTCTAAGTTGAGTGAATATTCAGGTCTTCTTTCTTATTGAGGGCAGAGAGATTTTGCATTCTGTGAAACGCTTCGGTTACTCGCCTCTCTTTGATGTTGGAAAAGCCTTTCTGAATAATTTTCATATTTTTAATATCAAAATGGTGATTATTGAAAATAGCATGTACTGCTATTACTGATTTAACTTGTAAATTTTCCCATTCTGAAGGATTATTAGGAGGTATTTTTGCCTAACCTAATTGTTCCTTGGCACGAGTCGAGATCTCACTGGAAGACTCTCCAATATAGAACGCATCACAATCGATACGGTCTAATCTGTAGACACAATTTTGAATGGAAGTGAAAAAATTTTATCTTTACTTCTAACGAAAGCGTTTCTTAAAGTGTTAGTTGTCTTATAGAAAACTTTAATTTTGTAAGTTTTTAATATCCATTGTAATTCTTCTCTTGCATATTGGCGGTAAGGTAAAACTACGGTACTGGTCCATGAAATTTCATTAGGATTGTTATTTATTGAAGGACAGTTTTGTTTAAATATGTTTTTAATAATATTTTTTGGGGAAATTGTTTCGAACGTAGGATGTCTTGTTCTGAGGTAATGATTTGGGTTGCTCTTTTGAGGAGATTTAGGGCTAGGAACATTTTTGCACTGAATGGCTGTACAGAGTTAACATCAATATACCGATTTCAATGTGTCGATTTTCGATATATGGCTAGAAATACAGTTTCTCTATTCATTGGAATATAACAAATATATATTTATTAGTTGAGATCATGAGTAATTGGCGGCCTGTTTAAACATCTGGACTACCTGTTCTTGTCATCTAGATATTTCAACAAGTTATCTAATTTCGTTTGTTTTAATACATCATTATGCCTATTAATCGCACAACCTATTCAGGTGCGTTTCTGAAAAGTGTAAGACCTTTCGCTGTAAAGGTTACAGAAGGCTTAATCAGAGATATCGTGGTTGCTGGCAATATGCAGCGAGAAGAATGTACATTATCCAGATGTCGATTGACTGGGCTGCTAAGTTCTAACTGGCGATCACTCAATATTTATCGTCAGGAAGGACGAAGAAGTAAGAAACGGAAACTTGTTGAAGTACTTTGTGCTGAGAATTCAATATTGTACCAAAAATATAATATTGAATAAAGCTAATAATAATAATAATAATAATGAGTTTATTGAAGCTAGACCACCTTGGAAAACCTGTAAGCACTGGACCACCGTTTCGTCCTATTATTACTAGAAATTGTTGTATATTTTCATCTTATAACAAACGACATTGTAATAATGAGTCCTTTGATATATATACACTCTTGTTTCAAATAATCCACAGTGATAGATATGAATCCATTTTTCTCAATCGGTTTAAATTCAACAGTAATAATTATTGAAATATGACACTTAAAATTAAGTCTGTGATACTTAGAAAGATTGGTCTTAACTCGGCTTTTATGGTGTTGTATAAAAGTGTAAAAGGGTGTATACTAAGGTTTATTGAAGCCTCAGACATACGAAAATTCCAACCCGTTTTTGGTGTATTCAAAACCAGTTTGTTCTCACCTTAAACCTACCCTGGTAATATTAGCTTATTATCCAGGGTGATTAGGTGTCAAATTGTTTTCACATTATCTTTATTATTACTATCATTATTATCACCCTTATCCCCTCTTACCCCCCATTTCCAGTCGAGTCGACCGTTTATTTTTTATACCTAAATGTTTTTAACAAGTATATGTGTAATCAGATTGTTCGAAATGTATTGCGCTAATATATCCCATAGTTCTGATAATCTTCGTCTTCTTATTACACTATCGAAATTTATCAACGGGACTACTTGCTCTAAATTTGGCAATGTATTTGTTTACAATAAGTAGTTAAACAAAAAACTTCAATCAACAAATATCCATCTTCATACATTTTGGTTCCATTAAGATAAAACATACTATAAAACTTATAAGATATCAGGCACAACTGATGAAACCATCAAATAACTCGCTTATACAACGTAAAGATTATGTACTTGATTTTGAACCACATTGTGAGGTTTAATAATTCTATCCGGCTTCGAAAAACCGAAGTAGACAGAGTGGTTACCAAACCAAATACTTTAATCCCTAGGTCACTTCTTCAAATGAGAGGACTAAATTGAAGTATTCATGCTAATAGTTCATTATCTTCAACGAGACATATTGTTCAGTAGTATTATCAATGAATATGACAGAAACTTCAATAAACTAAATCTCTCTCATTTCTATCAATAAGTAATGGAAGTCAGTAAAAGGTTCATAGTATACTTATGACAGAGTTATCAAAACATGTTAAAAAATATTTTACTAAAAACCATATTCTTTGAAATTTCTGTTTGAAGGAAACAGTAAATGAAAATACTAATTACAATCCTGGGAAAAAAATAATCAAATACAAGTCAACAAAATACACTGAAATGTTATTATCTAGAGGTTAAGCGTTCGCTCTCAAGACAGAAGGTCCTGAGGTTGTGGATGTGCACTACTAAGGAGTCTCATACTAGGACGAAACGGTCGTCCATTGCTTCCAGGTTTTCCATGATGGTCTCGCTACAATCGACTCATGAATTCAACTATTAAAAAGAATCATTTTGATTTATCTTTGAATTTTCAACGGTAAAAATAATTAGTATGAAAATAAAACTAGATGACCTAGTAATAAGAACAAATCCGCATATATTTCTAATGAACTGATACAGTAATTTTCTACTTTTTGATAGAGTATACAGGTTTTACATACGATGAGTAAGCACTCATTCAAACAGGAAAATCTACATACGATGAAAAAGCCTTGAATTCCACGTAAAACAATTTTCATTGTGAAGATAAGCATCACCTATCTTGAAATCTAAGCCTACAGCGTAACATCGAATCATTTCAATCAACTAACACTATATATATATATATATATTCAGTTGATGTAAATCGTTTATCAGCTTGCTATTATTGATAATTTTAGTGATTATAAACCTTCCGTAATTAATGTAAAAGTATTCTACTAGAGAATTAGTTTTTGTCATATTAGACCTCTTTATGATGAGAAAATGTGAAGTACCTAATTGATACGACTATTATTAGTTTATCCGTGATATCATAAAAGGTAGATAGTTTAGATGAACTTACAAAGTTTGTTTCATACATTTATTTGGATCTGAATCACACGTGAGTTTAAAACTCTAAGAAAATTATAATTGTCGAGATTTAATAGATGTAGGACAATTTACATGAGTTTAAATAGGCGAGATATACGTTCACAAAAGAAAATTCTGTAGCATAGAAGCTGATAAAATAGATGGTAATTTAGTGGTAAGCTCAATGTCAACTAAGTTTTTAAAAATGCAATTAGATTTTATACAGTTAGCCAAATTCTAAGCTTTCAAAAAAGAAAAAAGAGTAACACTTCAATCCAGCTGCAAATTTGAAAATCCCTTATGTAAAACAGTTTATAAATAAATTTTCAGGGTATCGGTTAACTGCACATTGTTTCTGAGTTGGTTTACAAAAGATAGCAATATGAATTTATTTCATATTCTATGTCTGCTTTGTATATTACTTAATAAAGATGAGCAGTTTAAAGGTAAGTAATATATAGTCTTATGCTAAAAAATTTGAAAACTTTCCAATCATATACAAGTTTATGATAAGATGGTGGTTGGAGGTGGTCAACAG
>NC_031497.1:5810402-5875062 GCF_000237925.1 Schistosoma mansoni
CAGGGTTCACTGTTGACCACCTCCAACCACCATCTTATCTCAACATAGTGCCCACAGTCTCGAGCCACCTAGACTAGTGGCCACATTGCAACTTGATCGATAGCATTCGATCAGCACTAAGAAGGACTTGACTCACATGACACTGATCATCACCCAGTGATCAATCAATTTTGACAAGTTTATGAACACTGCTTCCTAACACACTGTAAATATGAGAGATATAGACAGTTAGCGGTTACTATCAACTTCGAACCTATAGCCTGATAAGTAGAAGTAGAACGTTCTTACCACTGAAACGCATATTACTCTGTACTCCCACACTTTCCCACTATTGAAGTGTATAACGTTAAAAGACTATTATATCATTAGCTAAACATCATTCTGTAATTTCAGAAATATTTGTACCTCAAATATTGAAGTCAACTTTGCGAATAACTTTCAAATGCTCTTGCAGAAGAACCACTTTAAGACCAAAGTTAACTTATTTTTTGAAAGCAAATATATTATAATCCTTTAAATTGATTTCTATGTACCACTAAAATACATACTTGGATAGTTTTATGAAAACGATTGGTGTTAGCTGAGATTGGTTCTTATCACCGGACTGGTATGAAATAAAAATATAGTGAACATTATAAAGCTTTGTGCAGCTTTTTTTATAACAGTTCGAAAGTCCTTAGCAATCTTGGTTTACAGTTGCATATCATGGAACTTTATAGTTTTGAGCCTCATTACTGACCTTATATTGTTTAATATGGTTCATAGTTTTTTGTTAACATCTCCAGTTTATAAGTTTGTGATGGAGTAGAATGATGTCATATTATTATCTTTTTAGGCTTCAAAAGTCATATTCTCTTACTAGAAAATAATCCAATTCATCTTGAAACCGTTATCATTAGTTGATGACAGTGTGTTCCATCAGTTATATGGTTTGACTGAGATACTTTCATTTTCACTCATGATAACAACTTCAAGGACTTCTTCTACATATCACTTGCACCTGAGATGAAAATCTTTTTTTATCATTTCAAAAGTCCTCTAAATCATTTTATAAGCAGAAAAAATGTATTTCATCCATATTATGCCTGTAAAATTTCATTCTGAATGTTATTATTCTTAAGTAAAATAAAACATTGAATGATATATATTATATTCATCATTAAATCACAGTTATATTTGAAATAAAACAACTAAAAATTTTCCTAGATTTTCTTAATGTCAGAAGGGGTTTTTGTGAATATTATAGTAATTTTAATAGTTGAGATCATGGGTCAGTTGAAACTAGACCACCATGGAAAATATGGAAGCACTGGACGCCCAAATAATCCTATTGTGAGACGATACCAGAGCAGTGCGCTTCTACGATCCCGCGTCGCGAGATTCGAACCCAGAACATATCGGTCTCGCGCGCGAGCGCTTAACCTCTACACCACTGAGCAGACCGGCATCCAACGGTGTTAATGTCTAAATTCAACCGATCCACGAAATTGAGTGACACATCCACCATTGTTTTCAGTGAATTACTATCTCACAACAGACCTGGTTGAACTCCACTTGTGACTGCTTTTCACTAGAACTCCAGGAAATACCTGTTGAAGCCAGTCACTAGTGAGCATATGTTGATTAATATCTGATTTGTCTTTGTCTATAGAATGAACAGTAAATGAGATTGTTGTATGAATTCCACACTTATTACAACAGTGTTTTACTACATAAGTGAGTTTTGTAGCATTTTCTGGAGATACTTTTCGATTCATTGAAATATAATGACATAAATGTTGTATGGTCTCAAATAGTCAATCCAAGTTTGAATAACAATAGAGTGCATCAGTTCCATCAAGATCACAGATATGTCTTGATGACAAGTATCAACTAGAATGAGATTTAAGCCCACTGTTTCCTGTCTATTATCTTTAATCACCTAGAATCTAAAAAAAATTAAACTCAATACCTAGCCGCTTGGACTGGCGATCATATTGAAACTTGACTGATAAAATCTACTCACTACAAAAAGTCTAGATAAACACTATATCAGTCACTGCTCAGTAATTAGTCACTGTACAATGTTTGAAGTCAAGCATTGAAGTGAACGTTGTAACGATACATCATTTTTATGATTTGTCATGTATTACATATATCATTAACAGGTAAACCCTATAAAAACAATTTATGTTATATTCATTGCATCGAGCGATTGAAGACAATTTTGCAATAGCTGACACACGTTAGCAGGATATACTGCTAAAACTCTGTCATTACTGGGGTTGTAAATTATATAAATAATCACCGTCAAAAATTTGAAGAATGGAAAAATCATTTTTATAACCTTCTAAAAACACCATTTTAACGTCATAAATCACGATAACAAATGTTAAGAATATTTTTCGTATTCCTTTACGAAGAAATAAATCCTATCAACATTTGATAAATGTTGTTGAAACCATCAACCGATTTAAACTAGACAGTCATCGAAAATTCAGAAGTAATAAATGACCGTTTTGTCCTAGTATGGGAGTCCTTCGCAGTACGCATCCACGACCCTGAAACCAGTAATCAAACCAATGACCTTAGACCTCGTGCGTGACTGTCCAAAGCACGAAGATTTGTACATCATTTATCGTGGCTAAATTCCTGGTCACGGAATCACAGATGAGTATTGCTAAGGTGTCCCATAATAAGACGAAGTAGCCATCCAGTGATTCTGAATTTTGAATGGTTGTCTTGTTTAAACTGACTCTTGATCTCAGAAAAACTCAACAGTATCTATAAACGTATACAACCATCTAAAAAAGCCATTTGTAAATTTATTAAATTTGTTTTACCTCACCATTACTGGACCTGGTAGCCTAAAATATCAGCCATGAATTCTGAGTTAAATGATCTAATATTGCTAAATCAGAAGGGATTTCGTGAAGATTTTAGTACTTTTATAGTTGAAATCATGAGTCAGTTGAAGCTAAACCACCATGGGAAACCCGGAAGCACTGGACGGCCGTCTCGTCCTTTTGTGGGACTCCCCAGCAGTGCGCATCCACGATCCCGCACTCGCGAGATTCGAACCCAGGGCCTACCAGTCTCGTGCTTCATGATTTCAACGATGATAATATTGCTAATACATAGGGTCATTAATAAGTTTTGAAATTGAATCAGTTTAGACTTTTACCGTATGCTTATGAAATCAGCAAATAGGAGTCAATAAATTTAATCGTTTCCAATTCAATGATCATGTGTTATTTAATCATTTGAAGATAACAACTTTCATATTAGTTTCATTTTTTTTATAAGTATCAACAAAAGTCGTCAGTGTTGAAGTCTGAGCATAAATTAGAGACACATCAATCATTTGAATAATAATTGATCATATTTTGATGACATAATAGCTCAATTATATTTCATTTGTATCAGACAATTCTAAACATTATACTTTTTCCAAATAAATAAACATTTGATCCTGAATTAAGTGTGTACACCGTTAATTCAAGATTAATTTCATGAATGATCTATCAGCTATATCAATAAAATTCATTTCTATCACAGATTAAACAACCATTGAAAGTTAGAGATTATGAGAAAGTTGTTTTGTCATATATTCAAGCCTCTGCTTCAAGTTTTTTTGATTATATTTACATTGCATAAATACCACATACTCTATAATTTGCCGACAACTGAATAGCTTATAAAGAAACTTCTATATTGTTTTAGGAATTAGATGAAAGTGATGGAGTAACAGCTTGTTAGGGATAAAAAATAGATACCCTTTATGTTGTTGGATACACTTCAGCTTGGGCACAATAAAGTCTAATTAAGTCAGATTTCAAAATAAGTCGTTAGCCAAATCGGATACTCATTGAAATTTGACACCCGATATAAAAGCCGTATAATATTAAGATCTAGAAAGTATTTGGTGCGTAAAATAATTTCTGTATCATATCATAATTTATTGATGAGTAATGTTAAATTAGAATGAAAGGCTTGTTCTTCAGATTTTTATCAACCTAAAGTAGCTGGCCATACATTTTTCATAAATAAATTAATATATCTGTAATGTCTCAATGAGTAGAAAAATTAAATTTTCTGACGTTTCGTGGCACAGTGTAAGCCACTTCTTCAGGGAACAAATAACCAAATACTAAGTACACAACGAAACCAATCAATAATCCTGTAGAACTGGATAGACTTCAAATGAAATCGGCAATGACAGTTCACACCATTTTCAACAATTACCGAATCGATTTCAAAAAGATTAAAATGTTACAAAAATGTTTTTCCAGTTACAAAGAAAGGAGAGTAGCTGAAGTGTTCCATATGATGCTTAATCCTACTGCTCTCAATAAAAAAGAAAACTATACTATACATCCTACTTGGACCATCTATCCTAGCCATCTAGTCTGATACTATTCACATTTCACACTATTATCTTACAAATTAAACTCTATCCTATCTCACCATAAAGGTTAGCAATTTTTTCATCCCTGACCTTCCACACATACACACACATATTTACATACATGTCGCTTTTAAATCACATTGACTGAAATGGAATGACATTGATTTGTTCAGACCTGTTTTTTGATTGATCACTTAATATTCTTATTGTTCCGTTGTACTATTTAAACTTGGATTAATTTTGATTTGGTTATTTATTCTCTGAAGAAATAGCTTACACTGAGCCACGAAACGTCAGAAAATTTAATTTTTCTACTCATTTGGAGCATTACAAATATATCAATTTCATTATAACAATCTACCAAATGCTCAATTTATTCGAAATTATCAAATCAAACCTTGATAATGATGTCTACATAGATTTTACAAGTCATTTTATACGAGTTTCCTTTATAATAAACAGATGCGCATTGCTGAGGAGTCCCACAATAGGACGAAACGACCGTCCAGTGCTTTCAGGTTCTCCATGGTAGTCTAGCATCAATTGACACATGATTTCAACTATATAAAATTGCTAAAATCTTCACAAAACCCCCTTCTAATAATAAACAGATGTGTTTGAATCGTGTTTAACACCAAAAACAAAGAAAAATTTGATGTGAAAGAAAAGCACGAAAAAAACTTTTTTTTCATGATGAGACAATCAAGATTAACATAAGTGAACTATACATTTTTTTAAATGATCAAACTTGATCCTAAAGAAAGTATCCAACATAAAATTATCGATTGAATTAACTATTTATAAATATAATTTTAAGCAAATTCTGATATATGTAAACAAGTAGGAAATAAATTTTTGATAATTTATTTATTTTATTTATTTAAACACATAAATATTGGTACAAAGGAGAACCAGATATATATGCGCCACACAAATCTCATTTGATTTGTGTGACGGTTGTGATACTGCTCAGGTGCCCAAACTGAAGCAGGTGGTTTTCTTAGAGGGCTACAACCGGAGCATACGACCTAAAGGTCTAATCCATAAGGCAGTGGAGCATCGTGAAAAGGTGTAGTCCCATAGTAGCCAGTGATCAACAATTGGTTCATATGCCATTCGTTCCTTCAGGATACTGGAGTCCATTTGCACCATTGGTTCAGAATCAGGGTTTTCCAACTCCCCTAGGTGGATCGTCCATATCCACTTACCCGGTTAAAACGCTGGATATTCGCTTTTCGTTCTCTCAATTTCCTAAACAACACCTGTTGCTTCGAGAAGGCAATGAGTAGAACTTCCCTGGTAGAGGCTATATACGCGTGGCAATGTGAGAGCATTTCGAGAGGGAGAGCGGACTCTCCACATTCTCGGCCATACCAGGGCATTTAGGGGAAATTTTTGACAAAGATTTATATTTATAATTAATTTGTTAATTAAATGAACAAAAGAAACCTTAGGGTTTCATCGAAATATTCATACACAAACATGTGTTTTATACATATACCTAGTGATAATTATATTATTCATAATCACTAAAAAAAAGAATCTTGATAAAGAAAGCGTTAATATTCTCAGTGAAAAAGAAGGTAATTTAATGATAGGTAGATATAAACAAGAATTTTTTTTCTTTGTAATCGATTCGAAGAAATGATATCCCCATTTAGTTGGTGTTCTTATTGGTGATCATATCAGGTGATAACTAACAGAGGGTAAGAATATAACAAATATATCATTTGTTTCAGTAATTTTGATCACAAGACTTATTATTATCCAAGTGTATTCATAATAAATAATGATAATTTAAAATTGCTCATTTAAAAAAAAGATACCACACATCATTTCAATCCATTAAGACGTGACATAGCAACAACAACAAAAAAACAAACTTATTCAAGTGAAAATTTTCAAAAAAAAAATATATGTTTGACAGCACAATAATTTTTTCATTATTATTTATCATTCGTTTATTATTTTCTAAATTAAAACTTGATTAATGAATAGTTTCCTTTTGATGAGTTAATCAATAAGGAAATTAGTAATTACTGATTAATTAACTGGAAATAAATAAAAATAATTTAATTAATTAAACAAAAAAGTTTACATTTTTACATAGAAACAGTATATGAAACATTGATCATAATGAGGAAGATAAGCTTTCTATATTAACTAAATAAAAGAATTAAATTGAGAAGCAAATCCATTTAGAGTTTATTTTCACAAAAGCATAAAACGACAAGATATGGAAAGATGATGCAACCCAAATAACAATTTATATTGATTAAAACCTTCTAATCTCTGATCATTCGAACGTAGATGAGGTTCTTTACTGGTTAATTGCTATATTGTGACTATGTGAAATCGATTATAACGATGTAGAGATACATACTCGTTATTTTTCAGATAATCTTAAGCTTTACTATTATAACATACATTTTGCTTTTCAATTTTACTCTGTATATTTTTAAGTTATGTTCGTTTAAATTAAAAGGATTTTTATCAAAAGGGGTTCTGTGGATATTATAGTAATCTTTAATAGTTGAGATCATGAATCATTTGAAGCTAGACCACGATGGAAAACCTGAAAGCACTGAATGGCTATTTCGTCCTATTAATGGACTCCTCAGCAGTGCCCATCCACAATTCCACCTCGCGAGATTCGAACCCAGGACCTATCAGTTTCGCGCGCGAACGCTTAACCTCTAGACGGAACGGCCGTCCAGTGCTTCCAGGTTTTCCATGGTGTTCTAGCTTCAATTGATTCATGATCTCAATTATTAAAAGTTAAAAGGATTTATTATCTTTCCATCGTTGATGTTAAGGACTGAAATTGACTGGTCTCTTGTGACAGATGTACATCCTAAGTGGATTACCTTGATGTTGCATCATAGCCAAAATTTTTAACAAAGTTGGATGGTGGCTTTCAGTTTTTTGTCACAATCCATTCATTCTACAAAACATGTGATAAAATGATTGTATCGAAGCAACCCACAAAGAATATGTCTACAAAGACTGTTAAAAAAGATTTCAAAACAATAGGATAATTCAGATAAATACCAGCAATAATCTGGACATCCTACTGATCAAACAACTCAATAACCATTTAATTCCACTAATTTTTTTAGATATTTTCTAGTTATCTAACTATTACTATTTAAACTCCTTTAAGTCTGCTGCATGATATTGAAAACTGCATCGCATTGATAGAAGATATCATAACCCGATTAAACAAATATTTAAGTTGCCTGTTGCTCAAAAATTGACCAAGTGTTTGAATATTATCAGACAATAAGCATAACATTTATCCAGTTGATCTATGTGCAACAGTTCTGTTTTTTTTACTATTCTATACATTAAAAAAGACAATCTGAAGCTATTTAAACGAATTACCAACTGCTTAGCTGTTTTTTTATGTAGTTGAGATCATGAGTCAATTGAAGCTAGAACACCATGGAAAACCTGGAAGAACTGGATGACCATTTCGTCCTATTGTGAGACACCTCAGCAGGTCCTAGGCCCTGAGTTCGAATCTCGTGAAGTGGGATCGTGAATGTGCACTGCTGAGGAGTCCTACAATAAGATGAAACAGCCGTCCAGTGATTCCAGGTTCTCCATGGTGGCTTAGCTTCAATTGACTCATGATCTCAACGATATAAAAGTTACTAAGATCTCCACAAAACTCTCTTCTGCTTAACTGTTTGTAAATTTTACAATAAAATAAGCATCTACCTCATAATCAAAATTTAATTGATTTTTAAATGTTTTCCTTTTTTTCTTTTTTATTAAAAATTTCTCAAATTTTTTTAAAAATATCTCCCCCCCTCAAAATTTAATTTTCTCACTAATTTTTGTTACTTTCCTTACCTCATCTGTCACATTAATTCTGATTAAAAAAAAACTTAATTATATTATTTCACTTATCGACAATTGATAGTTCCATTTATATGATGCAACAATTTTTTTCTGCAAATTTTTAATGAATTAACTGATCATAACAATAAGATAAAAAATTTTTTTTGGTAAAAATGAATAATTTACATCATGAGTATCATTCCTAGACACATGTATTTAGTTTCTTATTGTTAGTAGTATATCTATATAAAAGTATTTGTCCATCTGGATATATTGACAAACTATAATAGACAAGTCATAAACATATTAGCAATAATAGTAAGAGTAATAGATTGTTACATACATACAACAGTAATGATAGTAACAACAACGTGAATAACATGTGATTACAAAAAATATCAATAGTGTAAAGGGAAAATATTGTGAACATTTAATATTTGTAATAATCAAATTACGTTTTGTATGCTACAGTTTTTTTTTTAATATATTTTCCTCCAGGAAGTAAGTCCATTATAGGTCTATCTATCTATATATTTGTTTTCATTAAATAAAATGTTAGTCATTTACTTCTCTATTTAATGATTTTATAAGGTTTTTGTTTAAAAAAACAAAATATTCACTTAATATTGTTTGTTTGCATCTTCCCATTGAGGTGAAAGGTACTGGGTTCGAATCCCTGAGTGAACATCAACTCTGAGATGCAGGTACATCCAGCTGACGAGTCCCGAATAGGACGAAACGCGCGTTCTGGATTCCACTGTTAGCCACTATCCATCTTTGCTTATAAAATAAAATATGATTGTTGATTAAAGTTAATAAATTGAAATTTAAATGAAACGGTTTAGGAAATATAACTGAGTTTTTGATTGAAATTATTAATCGATCAATGTTAGACTTCCTTTGAAACATGGAGGTACTGAACGGCCGTTTCATCCTAGCGTTGGCTCGTGGGACTGTAGGTTCCGGGTATGAATCCCGCGTGCGGAATCGTGGATGTGCACTGCTGTGCAGTCCCATACTAGGATGAAACGGCTGCCCAGTACCAAAACGTTTTCAATGATAGTCTAACACTGACCGATTCATGATCTCAACTAAAAACTCACTAATCTCCACAACCCCATACTCATAAATATAACTGAGTTGTAGAATAAAATTTCAAGTACGAAAGTAGAATAAATTTGATTTTAATTCATTTGTGAAAATTTACACGATCATGGTTAGATCATCTTGTGAAACATTTGTAACTTAACAGCTACTTCAAATTAAGTTTTGACTAACTTGAATATTGGTTTCTTAAAGTTATATCGACAATTATTTTAATTTTAAATTTATGACATTTTCTGGTACGACAATAAATGCTTCATATTCAAATTGTCTAGCTTAAACAAAATTGAAAAATTACATTCATCTATCTTAAATAAAACGTTTATTACTATCCGTTTTAGTTCACACTAACAATGGAAGACAACCTGAAATCTAGTAGAAACTGGAATAATCATTAAGATCTATTCACTTGGTGTTGTTTACTTGTATCTTCTCATTGTTATTTAGGACTGCAATTGATCAGTCTCTTGTTGGCATATGTACATCCTGTGCGGGCTACCTCGATATTGACTGAAGTCACGAGCTTTATAAACAAAGATTGATACATCCAGCTAACGAGTTCCAAGTAGGACGAAACACGCGTTCTGGATTCCACTACTAGCCACCATCCATCTTTGCTTATAATCATTAAGATGATTATGATTTTTTTAGTTTGTCCTAGTAAATCAAATATATCTTAAATTTCAATTAATATCATTAATGGATGAATTTTAAATCACCACTGAAAAGTTTAAAGCACTGGACGGCCATTTCCTTCTAGTATGGGATTCCACAGCAATGTTTATTTAGTTATTCATGTTAAAATATCTATTTAAAAAAACAAACAGAAATATTAATTTAATTCTTTATAGCTCATTTAGTTAACTATACTAAAATATATCTAGTGAGAAACTGTGACCAGTGGAGTTTAACCACGTCTTTTGTGAGATATCAACTCGCTGAAGATAATTGGTGAACGGTTGCTCAATTTCGTGGATTGGTTGAAGTTAGACATTAACACCATCGGATGCCGGCTCAGTGGTCTAGTGGTTAAGTGCTCTGGCGCGAGACTGTTACGTCCTGGGTTGGAATCTTGCGAGGCGGGATCGTAGATGAGCACTGCTGATGAGTCTCATAATAGGACGAAACGGCCATCCAGAGTTTTCAGGCTTTCCATGTTAATCTAGCTTCAATTGACTTATGATTTCAACTATGAAAAATACTGAAATCTCCACAAAACCCCTTCTCATTCTGTTTTCTATGTTAATTTTACTTTGATAAAATTTGTTAAGTAGTTTCAAAGTAAAAAAATAAATTCTTGATTCATTAATTCTCAGTACCATTCTATTAATCAACATAAACTAAACTCAATGTGAATTAATATACCATGATATGCTTTCTCCTTATTCATGTTCAGTAATAAACAAGTTCTTATCCATTTATCTTTCTATATTCCTTTTTGTTATATTGAATGTTATTCACTAACAGAAATGCTTTCAAAATAAAACAAACAATCATTTGTTCTCATTTATTACAAATTGAATCTGATATACATAAAGATATATATAATCTATACCGAATCTCCGATTTTTAACTAATCAGTATCTATCTAGTGACAATCCTTATCAAACGTTAACATAGAAAAGTTCTTACGTCATATTTTTTTTAAAAATAAAAATGGAGATTAAAAGAAATCATCATAGTTACAGTTAGTGATATAAAAGACTTTTTGTTAATTACAGTATAATTAATTTTAATATATATCTAGAAATTTATATAAATATATATTTTGATAGAAGAAAAAATTGAAGACATTTTACGTCAGACTACAGAATGGTACATAAATCCATTTGTTGTCAGTAGGTCGGAATTATATCAAAGAAATGTATAATGATAGTAATAATAATAATAGAAGGTAATCATGGGACTCCTTTTTCTTGGATACTGGAAATAATTTCCTTCTTATTGTTGAACTATTCTATATAAAGAATATTATTTATTAAAATAATCTATTTGTATATATTATAAGATAAGTCTATTGGATATTTATATTATTCAATGAATAAATTCAGTGTATGTTTAACATATCTGGAGTGAAGCACGGGATACAATGGACAGATAGGATGCAGCTAAAAGATATAAACTTCGCAGATGATCTGGCTCTTGTATCACACACGCAACAACAAATGCAGGAGAAGACGACTAGTGTAGCAGCAGCCTCAGCAGCAGTAGGTCTCAATATAAACAAAAGGGAAAAGAAAGATACTTCGATACAATACAGCATGCATCAATCGAATTGCATTTGATGAAGAAGCTTTGGTGGGTTTGAAAACCTTTACATTGGTGAACACAGTGGATCTGATGCAGATGCGAAGGCGCGGATCAACAAAGCAAGAGCAACATATTTACAACTGAAGAACATCTGAAACTCAAAACAATTGTCAACCAACACCAAGATCAAATTTTTCAATACAAATGTCGAGACAATTCTACTGTATGGGGTGGAGATGTGGAGAACTAAGAAAGCCATCATCCAGAAGATACAAGTGTTTATTAACAGTTGTTTACGCAATATACTTCGGATCCATTGGCCAGACACTATCAGGAACAAGCTACTGTGGGAGACAACAAACCAGATTTCAGTGGAGGAAGAAATCAGGAAGAAGCGTTGGAAGTGGGTAAGACACACATTGAGGAAATCACCCAACTGCGTCACAAGACAAGCCCTCACATGGAATCCTGAAGGTCAAAGGAGAAGAGGATGACCAAAGAACACATTACACCAAGAAATGGAGACATACATGAGAAGAATGAACAAACGTTGGATAGAACTAGAAAAGAAGGCTCAGGACAAAGTGGGTTGGAGAATGCTGGTCGGCGGCCTATGCTCCTTTGGGAGTAACAGGCGAAAGTAAGTAAGTAAGTATGTTTAACATGACTATAAGTTGATCATATAATATATTGAAATAATACATTAAAGTCGTTTATAGTCATTTCACTGAACTTTCTTTAAATCTTTCCTAAATGATTATTATTATATCCTGATGAAGAATAAATTACGGGTAACTTCCAGGATCTATGAATGGACTATTATTCTATATATATGTATTCTTATTGTATAACTATTCAGTGATTTTAATTGTATGTATCTATATTCATCTTATTATAAGCTTCATTTTGACCTATAAATTATCACTATACGATTTACTATCCCTAAATTATAATCAGATTATTGATAACTGTATCCCACGTTCACAGCCACATTTGGCTTGATCTTGTACAAATATTATTTTCTATTTTATGGTGTGACGCGGTCTGTCTGTCTGGTATATAAACCGAGTATTCTGGAAATAAATGATTCGCATAGATTCTCATGGCAGAAGCTGTAATTGGTTATTTTGGACTCCATTGGAAGGGCTAGGCGGACGAGGGATAAATAAGGACGCTAGGCTGCTCATACCGATCAAACCTCATTGATAAGGCACAGTGCTAAGATTGGGAAAGTCGTATTCAGATTGATGGGTGAACCAAATGATAATAGCCGGGTATAAGATCACAACAAATTGACGAAGACCTTTTAAATTTACATTTATTATTGAGATATAATAATTAAGAGAAATTTTCAACAGTTTAGATTATATTCACGTTGATTTTAACGGTTTATAGTAAGCAATAATTATTCATCGATATAAGAAATACGATAGTAATTTTCTTTATAATAAAAATGATTAAGCAGCCCTAAGAATTGAAACTATACATTTTACAAATAGGTAGATCCGTAAATGAAACAGTTTTTTATGTTGAATTCTGAACTATACACATAGTTCTATCAATTGTATGTAATATATCGTTCATTATAAGCAAATATGGTTTGTTGCTGGCAGTGGAGTTTAGTACGCGCGTTTCGTCCTACTCGGAACTCGTCAGCTGGATGTAAATTCACATATGCTAACAACACACTGATCAGTTGCAGTCCTAAACAAGAATGGGAAGTTACAAGCATACAATACCAATATGTCGTTCGTGTCAAATTTTGTTACAAACTATAATTAAATTCAATATATATTTATCTTACACGATTCACACCCTAATTTTATCGAAATGTCCTAATTTATTATTAGGACGGACTCATTTCTTATAGAAACATCATTCGAAAACTCAATAATATAATTCATTTTACTATCCATAGTTTTATATACAAACTTCCATGCTTTTCATCCGGTATAAATACTACTCAAATAAGTATTCTAAAAGAGTCTAATGGTAAGACATTTATGGATCATCACCTATACCTTATTATATATATATATATTCATTACCAAGAACATATATGATAGGCTCCTTTTTTGGTAAGTAATACTGAACCATAATACAATTCCCAATTTCATTTATATCCATCCAAGTATTTGAACATGTGATCTGGACGTATGACCATCTATATTTATCTAAAGATATGGATAACAATTCTACATACATCTAAACTATTTCCATAGAGAAAAGTAATCATCTCTAGTCAGATAATATTTGTAAATTATTCCAAAAATATATTTGACAAGTAAATAACAATCTGTAATCTGACAAATAATATTCTGATCTTATAACCAAACAGATAAATTAGAAGGAAAAAAGGTGGTTGTTCTTTTCAACAAAATTAGGCATTCTTAGATCAAAATAACTTTTTATTATGATCGTAAGTTCATGTTTGGATTGACCTGTTACTATGTAAATCATAAATTTTATATGATTTGAGTAGCTTGTTTAATGTGAATGAATGAATGAAACCATATCATTTAACAACACATATGAGTTAAAAAAAACTGGGACTTTATTTAGTCTACAGTAAATAAATGTAGATGAGTTCATTCAGAGAGTTATTTACTCATTTACATTCCAATTAATAGAACTGAAACTGATATTCATTAACTTGATGGAATATAAATTTAATAAGCAACCAAGTGAATATAACTATCTACCTTTAAAAAACTAACTTCTGTCCAACTAAATGTAAGCAACGGTATTAGTTTATGTACAAGATTATTATGTCATATCCATTGAATATAATTAAGAATTTATGCAAATTTGACATATATCGGAAAATGAATTCTAAGTACCCAGTTCCTAATGAGAATAAACGCAAAGAAAGAAATAAGAATTTCTCATTCAAATTTAAGAAAACCAAAACATTTGAATCTGTTACCATAGGCTAACAGAAGAATTAAGGATGTTATCATCGATGTACTACTATAAATGAATCGATAATAACATGCTAAAAAATTTGAAAAGATAAATTAGTCAGTCTACAAATTAATTTTAGACTGTTTATTACTGTGAGGTTCTGCAAAGATTGTTCAATTTCATTATTTATATCATGGGGTAATCTTAATTAGCCCATCATTGAAAAACACGAAGTATTGAACAGTTATTTGATTCTGGTATGGAACTCATTTGCAAAAGACATTCACAACTGTACTAGGAATCAAACACAAGATCATCACGCCATCGCAGAAAGTGTTTGAATTTTAGACTATTGAATGCACATATTGGTTTACATGTCATGGTTTCCCACCACCGAAGAATCTCACATTCACACAAGCCAGTTATTCAATGTTCCCTGGATTTCAGTGTTTGCCCAACTAAGATTTGTCCGTGATGCAAACTATAAAATTGAGATCATTCAACCGGTTGACTTGGAATTATTCTTTAACTCTTAATGAGTTTGTGAATTTGGAAGCTTTAGATTAGATAAAGATAATTCATAAATAACAGTCTACATTTATTATTAAAATAAATTAATCTATCTGGTAGACTGAATTACACACAAATTAACATTCATGTATCAGTTACATCATTCTCTTTTTGGTGCTTGAAACTTATTGATTACGTATTTATTTTTTTCTATTTGGGTAGTTTTAGTTTTAAAAAAAACTATAATTTTAAGACAGCTTCGCCCGATGCAGAACCACTTTAAAGTATTAGATATCAGATAGCTATTTCAATCAAACTTCAAAACAGCTTACGTTCAAGGACCAGAATGGAATCAAACTCAGAAAATTCCAGTCTCTACCATGCAGCAATAAATTAAACATTAAATCATGTATTCTTAAGTCAAGGTAATTCTCATTTGATGGTATGGATGTTAACCATTTTAATCCATTGAATAGTTAGATTCCATTACTTATGAATTTATTTACTATTTATTAATAATGTAATTTTTTTTGTAAAAATGTTTAGTTCATGAGTCGACTAAAGCTAGACAACCATAGGAAACCTGGAAACACTGGTCGGCTGTTTTTTTCAGTATGAGACTCTTCAGCGGTGCGTATCCATGATCCCGCGCACAGAACTCAAATCTAGGACCTATAATCTTGAGCGTAAACGCTTAACCCCTAGATCACTGAGCTGATCGACATGTCCAACTTCAACCAATTCATGAGATCGGGCCGCCATCCATCATTGTCTTCAGTGAGTCACTGCGTCACACAGACGTGGTTGAACTCCACTAGTCACAACTTCCCACTAGAACTCCAGGAAATCCACCTTGAAGTCATTCAATAATTAGCACATGAGGATTGGTTGAAGTCAGACATTAAGACTGTTGGATAACAGCTCAATGGTCAAAAGATTAGGCGTTCACGCGCGCCAGACCGAACGTCATGGGTTTGAGTCCTGTGCAAGGGATCGTGAATGTGCACTGCTGGGGAATTCCATGCTAGGACAAAACGACCGTCCAAGGCTTCTAGGTTTCCCATGTTGGTCTAGCTTTAATCAACTCATGAATTCAACTACAATCTTCACAAAACCTCCTTTCTGATAATAATATTTTCTTTATAAAATTGTCAACAAATAGAAAAAAAATAAACAATCATAATTAACGCATTGATGCTTATATAAACGAAAAATAATATTTTCATCATTTTTTATACTTTTGACAATAAAATTAATTTAATTAATTTTTTCGGAATTTTTTTCTTCGGTGTATGATAAATTACTCTACCCTTTAGGGTAAATATATTTTATACGTTTCATTTCACTCTTAATAAATGTAAATGGAAAGAAAAAGAGTCTGAAAAAAAACTTTTTTTTTCCTATAATTTGCATAAAATTTATGATAATCAACTTAGAAGATTGTAGATAAAGATTGAAGTTATATAGTGACATCAATTTATTCGAATGTCAAATTATCAATTTATTTATTTAAACACATAAAAAATAGTACAAGGAGACGATAAATAGATATACGCCACATAAATCATTCGACTTGTGTGTGGGCTGTGATACTGCTCGAGTGCTCAGACCGAAACAGGTAGTTTTCTTAGGGGGCTACAACCGGAGCATACGACCTAAAGGTCTAGTCCACAAGGCAGTGGAGCATCGTGAAGAGGTGTAGTCACATGGTAGCTGATGACCAATAATTGGTTCATACGCCATTTGTTCCTTCAGGATATTGCAGTCCATTTGCACCATTGGTTCAGAATCAGGGTTTTCCAACTCCCCTAGGTTTATTCTCTACATTCATCAACCAGGTTAAAACTCCGGACATTCTCTTTTCTTCTCAATTTCGTAAACAATAGTAATGTCACGAGAAGGCAGTGAGTAGGACTTCCGTGACAGTGGTTGAATGCATGTGGTCAAGTGAGAGCATTTCTAGAGGAAGAGCGGACTCTCCTTACCCTCGACCGTTTAATAAAAGAGACAAAAAACCACACTAAAATAATTTAAGTAAAAGATATATTCTGTATAATAATAATTAAAAGTAACATACTGAAGTGTCCTATTAATAGTACAGCTTAATAGCATGAAGCTAAAACAAATTTATTTGATAGAGTATAACAATACGAAGTATACTAAATACTAGTTGATTTTGTGTCATGTGAGTGTTTTCAATGAGTTTTTGAAATTTCCCTACTAGTCTGTTTGACACAATATCATGATGCATTGTTTGAAAAGTTGGAAAACTAAATAAAAGTAGGAATTAAGGTTTTTTAC
Source organism: Schistosoma mansoni (assembly GCF_000237925.1). Taxonomy (NCBI): domain Eukaryota; kingdom Metazoa; phylum Platyhelminthes; class Trematoda; order Strigeidida; family Schistosomatidae; genus Schistosoma; species Schistosoma mansoni. The sequence continues at coordinate 5,827,705 of NC_031497.1, forward strand.
TAGTTAGGAGTTATCAACATAGTGAGGTCACTTATTACGATATAATCTAATTCTACACGAACGAAATTATATACTAAGCATCCAAGTTTTAACATTGATAATTATAATACTTGTGAAAAGGGTTCAAAGATATTAGTTTTCTCAAAATTAAGTTTTACTAACGAGATCTGGATCAAGAACTTCTTGTCGATTACCTACAATCATCTGAATAATACTCACTTCCTTACAAAATAGTATATATTAAGGTAATTTGTAGAATAACATGTTAGTGCACAATTGGTGTTTAAATAAATGAATAAATATAGTGACTCTGTCATGTAAACTCTATTGTTTAATCAGACATTTGGTTCATTTGTGATATAGCTATTGATAATTAGTTACAATTACCCCTTTAGAACAGACTATTTTAGACTGATTGCCAATAAAATACATAGTGTAATAATATAATTATAAGAGTTCAGTGAATAAAAATTCAGTTTACTGTTTGAGGACAATTACTCAATAACCCAGAAACTTAAAATGATTTCAGCAAATTGTATGTAAATACATTTTTCATAATTGAACACAGTTTAATGTAAATTTCAAGATCAAAGATGAATACACTATTCAATGGAAGTGAAAAAAGAATAACATACATGGATTGAGTTGATAACTACAAAAATACTAAATTATTCTAAACAAATTCTTCGAATTTTATCGATTTATTTTAAATCGATAACAGGTAATGTTACATAAAAATTTATCAAATTAAACACGTATCTGATTTGTTTTTCTCATGACAACAATTTTCTGTGTTTTCAGTCTATGACGTAACAATCAAACAGAATTAATTACTTTGTAATATTTACAAACTAATAACATATTCTAAGACATTTATCTATGATATATTAGTGAAATGACCGACTATGATAAATTCATATTTCCCTCCGATGATCAATCAAATTGTGATAAAGCATTGTTTTATTATTTATTCCGATGGATTTAAAGTATACTATTATTAAAACTGACTGTTAACTGATGAAAACCTTATATAATAATTCATATTTAATAAGAAATGAAAAACATAAAATTATGAACAATTAAAAAGATAAGCAAAGATGCATAGTGGCTAGTAGTGGAATCCAGGACGCGCGTTTCGTCCTATTTGGGACTCGTCAGCTGGATGTACATGTATCTCAGAGTTGATGTTCACTCTGGGACTCGAACCCAGTATTATTCGCTTCAAACGCCATCACGTTATCCACTCAGCTACTGAGTCCTGATAGCCACTTGATTGTGCAATAGGGTGAAGTTTAAATTCCCTTAGTATTGTTTGCTTGAATCTTGATGTTTAGTACTGCAACTGGTCAGTCTCTAATTGGCATATGTGCATACTGTGCGTATTGCCTCGATATAGCCTTAATTCACAAGCATCGTAAGCAAAGATGGATAGTGGCTAGCAGTGGAATCCAGAACGCATCCTGGATTGTAATCATCGAAAAATTGTTAAAGGATAATAGTAAACTATTCTCATCCTTCGACTCTTCTCTAACTTATCCATCACCATACAACCTTCATTCAGACCATTTTATCATAGATTCGTTTTTAAGATAAAAGAACACTTATTTAAATATAACAATGTAAATACTTTCGAATACATTATTTCTATAAAGTCATGGAATTTAATGAAGATCAACGTATACTGTTCTATTTCGCGTACTTATGACTTTGCTTTGAATATACAATATAAAAAAATGAGGCTATTGAATATGATAATATTTTTTTTAAATATTTCATAACTGTGTTAAAGTGTACAACCTCATGTTAAACAGCTCACTAATATAGGTACATAGTTCGTTTTCATTTTCTTCTGGCTCTATAGAAAGCATTTTGAGTGACTAAGTAAACTGATGAAGTATTTCTGAATTGTCTCCTCGTTATTTGTTATTCACAGACCATTGGATAAATGTAAATAGTGATGCCGTTCGGTGAAGTTTTGCTTTATTAGTCTCAATTTCGTTAATTATCTTTTACAAGAAGTATGTTGTTTTGTACGTGTTATTTGAGGAAATTATTAAGCAATATATAAGACGAACTAAGATAATTATTTGATTGCCAATTGGCAGTGGAGATTCGATGGATTATGGGCTGATTCTCATGACAGACTTTCTTCATTTGGAGAACCATAAAAAGTCAAATAGCACTAGGTACCTGTTTTCAGTCTGACTTTAAAATCCTAGACTGTAAACACTCATAACTGAACATTAATAAAATAAAATCCCTTCAAGTCTACAGATAAGTCTTCTACCTTTCGATTTCAAGATTTATTTTTATAATGGTTTAGCAGATCTAACTTTATATAATTCATAAAATAACAAGTAAATTATCCAACATCATCAAAGTCACCTTCACACAATATAGGTAAGTTAACTTAGTTATAATTTTTTTCACTATAAGTTAATTTACTTCTCTTAAACTTAATCTCACTACTTATTAATACTTCTCAAGAAAGAAAAAAAAGAACACCAGATCTGTCATATTTTATTCAAATTTACTTTATTTAAACTAAAAAAATGTTTTGTCATAGATCAAATATCAATTACCGGTTTCATTCTTGAAAGTTACCGTTTTTTTCATTCGGACAATTTTTTTCTAATTTTTTCTCTTTTAATTTATTTAAACAAAACTAGAACAAAAAAATTAATTTGATCTTTAACTATATCATATTCAATTTTTAATTAAAGGTCATAATTAAGAAAAAAAAATTTAAAACTTATTTCTAGTTCAGTTGACAAATAAAACTCATATATTTAGATAATATTCTATTAAGTTATTGATGTTAAATAAAATTATTTAATAAACTTTTTTGATAATTATTATTCTGATATAATTCAACATATGCTCATTAGTGACTGGCTTCATGAGGTAGTTCCTGGAGTTCTAGTGAGAAACAGTGACCAATGGAGTTCAACCAGGTCTGTTGTGAGATAGTAACTCACTGAAGATAATGGTAGATGTGTCACACAATTTCGTGGATTAGTTGAAGTTAGACAATAACACCGTCGGATGCCGGCTCAGTGGTCTAGAGGTTAGGTGCTGGCGCGCGAGAGTGATAGGTGCAGGGTTCAAATCTTGGTAGACGGGATCGTGGATGAGCACTGCTGAGGAGTCCTGCAGTAGGATGAAACGGCCGTCCAGTGCTTCCTGGTTTCTCATGGTTGTCCAGCGTCAATCGACTCATGATCTCAACTATTAAAATTATTATTTAGTTCAGTTGCTTGTGTAGTTACATATAGTTTTTATAATGAATTGACATCAGTTAAAAACTATCACACATTAAAAAACTTTTTATACGTATTTGTAGTGTACAGTTACGTCTCTTTGCGGAATCGAAATCGGGAGCACTAGATCTTATAGAGAATATAATGTGGTTGAATGTCTTAATTAAAATCTCTTAAACTGAACTTTTAAATTCAAACAATTCATGATATCGCGTAGCGGTCATTTAATGATATTAGTTATACTTTGCTCTCAATATGCCAGTACCCCACCTAATAGAATTTCTTGTCGGAATGTCGGATCACTATCTCGAATACAGTCTTCCGTAAGCTCATAGATGAAGTTTAATTGTCCAGTTTAATCAGTTTTTCAACTGCTAACCTACATTCTAAATATAATCAACTGGTATAATTGAACAATACTGAAGTATAAATTCGCTTGGTATTGTTAAGTTGAATCTCCCTATAGAGGTTTAGACTGCAATCGATCAGTCTCTTGTTGTCATATGTGCATCCTCTGTGCATTGCCTCGGTATCGCCTTGATTCACAAGCATTTTAATCAAAGATGGATAGTGGTTAGCAATGGAATCTAGGACGTCTGTGTCGTCTCATGTGGGACTTCTCAGCTGGATTTACCCACATCTTAGAGTTGATATTCACTCTGGGACTCGAACCCAGTAACATTCGCTTTAAAAGTCATCTCGTTTTCCAATTAGCTACTGAGTCCTACCTATCTTTGCTTATAATGATTGTCAATTAAGGTAATACAAACAGTATGTAGATATACCAATAAGAGACTGATCAATTGCAGTTCTAAATATCAATGGGAAGATTCAAGTAAACAATACGAAGTGAACTTTAAATTTCACCATATTGCACAAACAAGTGGCTACCGGGACTCCGTAACTAAGTGGATAACGAGATGGCGTTTGAAGCGAACTGTACTGGGTTCTAGTCCCAGAGTGAACATCAACTCTGAGTGGATCCATCTGATAAATCCCGAATAGGATGAGATATACATCCTGCATTACACTGATAGCCAATGACCATCTATCCTTAATATTAAATTATTTGTTCACAAGAGTTTTCAGGAAAACAGAGACCGATAATTTCAATTTTGATAATCAAAAATTACAATATTATTAACTCTTTCCTTCACATACAATATTTTTGAAAATTTCCAAGATTATAACTCATTTCGTTATAATCAAGTGTTTTTTTTACTGTTCTACAGTTTCATCACATTATATGCATCATTCATGTAAATGAAGAAACTGAACTTAGAATGTTTTCTTTGTAAGGTAGAAAAAACAATTATTGCTAAACTTGGGTGAATCTACTCCATAGTGTTGTAAAATCAATTAGCCTATTTGTCATATTGCTGACTGATTTTCAAAAAGTTGATCAGTATTAAGGACTATACAGCGTACATATTTATTATTATTACATGATCAATGAATGCATACAACCAGTTTCTACAAAGGTTTAGAATAGCTTTGTGGTAACAACAATGACAGTGACACTAGACGATTCATAAATGAATCCGATGGCAGTCCTTCAAACATATCTCGATGACAAGTACCAATTAATACAAAAAGCTGAATTCAGGGTGTATTTTTTTCACTGATAGGCAACAAAAAATAAATATCAAACTATAGTACAAATAATTTAAAAAAAATATTTTACCTTTGTAAACCAACTGTTCGTTAATCTGTTTCAATGTCCTGGTACGGCCGAGAGTGGGGAGAGTCCGCTCTCTCTCAAAATGCTCTCACATGGCCAAGCGTATACAGCCTCTGCCAGGGAAGTCCTACTCACTGCCTTCTCGCGTCGTTATTGTTGTTTACGAAATTGAGAGAACGAAAAGCGAATGTCCGGTGCTTTAACTGGGTTGGTGGACACGGAAAGTCCACGTAGGGGAGTTGGAAAACCCTGATTCCAAATCACTGGTGCACATGGACTCCAATATCCTGAAGGAACAATTGGCGTATGAACCAATTATTGGTCATCAGCTACCATGTGATTGCATCTCCTCACGATGCTCCACTGCCATATGGATCAGACCTTTAGGTCGTATGCTCCGGTTGTAGCCCCCTAAGAAAACCACCTGCTTCGGTTTGGGCATCTAGGCAGTATCACAGCCCTCACACAAATCAAATGAGATACATCTGGTGCCCCCTTGTATCAATATTTATGTGTTTAAATAAACAAATTAAAAAATTTTTATACCTCACGATGGAAAATTTAAAAGTCTTGACTTAATAAAATTTGACTTTACAATTAGAAACTAGATACAACTTGTATCTATGAAAAGAATTCTGGATGAATAAAATTATTTTTTTAAAAAAAAGAATCTCAATAATATAAAATGTAGTTTCTATGTTTCATTTCTTCATGAGAAATATAGAAGTAACAAAAATGTTACATTCACTTCTGAACTGTTGACTAACAATAATCATAAGTAAAGTTTTTAGATTTTCTAACTCAAATGATGAAATTTATTACAGCTGAAAAAGTATCTTTTACAAAGTTATATATACATATGTAATCTTGAAATCGAAGTGAGAGGGAAAACAATTTATTGAAACCCCTATATTATCTTTTATAAGATAATCTACATGTTATAAAAGCAAAGACATATGTACAGAGATAACTGTAAACAATGGTCAGATCTTTATTAAAATCTAAAAGTAAACACGTATCAGTTTAGTACATCAGCTAATCATTATTCAATATCATCTGCAACATCCATTTTACTCCTAACTTATAAGTTACGAATCTTTACTAGAATTACTAGAATTCCCCTTGGAATCTGTCATTGATGAGTGTAGAATGCATTTTTAAACTACAAATTTTATGTTAATTATTTTACTTTTTGTTAAAATAATCAGGCAGTTGATGGTTTGGAACGAACAAAATAAACTTTTTCATAGCGAACATCTTTCAGATCTTATTATCGTAATCTACAGGTCATTAATCCAAAATAATCGGCTAAAATGACCAAAGTTTGATAATGGTTAAGTTTGTGACAATATCAAATTCATGCAGTAAAATAAATGTCTTCAAAATAATATGTGTATTTGTATTTTTGTTCTGAGGTAACTAATCTCGGAAACAAACACCACTGATCAACTAATAACCGGTGATATATTTATGTTTATGACAATCACCTAATTTATAGCTTACATAAAATGTTGTTAGTAGTTAAGGAATCATGTTGTTTCATTAACTGATAAGATCCCAGAGAAATTTTTAATGTAGGATAAAGTCTACCACAAAAACTGAATACCAGGAAGCACTTAACAAAGGCTTCACCCTGGTTTAAGACTCAGTACTACGATTCCACAAATTCACAACTGAGATCGAATCCTGAACCTACAGTCTTGGGGTGAGCGCTTGACCTCTAGTCCTATAAGCCGGCATCCAATGGGGTGAGTATTTAGCGTTATTCAATCCACAATTTTTGAGACTATCTACCACTTTTCAAAATCTATAACTATCATATATTTCACTAGTCACGATTTCTTACAAGAACTCATGGAATTACATGTAGAAGTTAGTCACTAGTAAGCACATTATTATTAATAGTAGTCGTTTAAGGGGTTTGTAGAGTTTGAAGAAATTTGACAGTTCACATCACAGACAACTGTCCAATGCTTTCTTTTTTTCAATGGTTGTAATGTAGAATATATAGATCCAACAATCTTTCCCAACTCCCTTTAGTTGATAAAATCTGAATAGTAAAATTTCAAAACTTTTTCATTAACTGAAAATGTTAACTTTTTCAACTGTCTACATAGTCTGTCTCAAATTAAAATTTTTTCTTAAATTTTATGTAAAAAGCACTGAAGCATAATGGTCGTTTTAATTCGACTAATTAAATGTATTGGTTGATTTAAAATAGGAAAAGTTTATTCATTTGTGAAATCTCTTTTTGCTATAAAACTACACATAGATTTCAATAAGATTATGACCAAACTTCCTATTGTTTGAATTTATTTGGTATTGTTTATTTGACTCTTCCCATTGATGTTTCAGGATTGCAATTGATCAGTCTCTTATTGGCATATGTGCAATCCACACAGAATGCACATATACCAATAAGAGACTGATTAATTGCAGTTCTAAACATCAATTGGAAGATTCAAATAAACAATACTAAAGGAATTTAAACTTCACCACATTGCACAAACAAGTGGCTATCAGGACTCCGTAACTAAGTGGATAACGCAGTGGCGTTTGAAGCGAACGGTACTGGGTTCGAATCCCAGAGTGAACATCAACTCTGAGATACATGTACATCCAACTTACGAGTACAAAATAGGACGAGACGCACGTCCTGAGTTCCACTTCTAGCCATTGTCCGTATTTGCTTTTAGTTTCTAATTTATTTATAGTTGTTAGCAGTTTAACTGTAGATCAAATTTCATTAAAACGCAATGTATATTTAAACGTATCTGTGAATATTTCAAAAAGTTAGTCTACGATACACAAATTAATAAGCAAGAAATTCTTTGTAAATATTAAAAGTTTTACTAACAATTTAACTTAATCTAATTTCCAGATAGTCTTGGGTAATTCAGTAACAGATTGATAGTGTAGCGAACAGGATCACAAGTGTTGACAATCAAATGTGTTTAAGTCCAAATTACAGACTACCTGATAACCATACAGTAAACAGTTAATTTGCAAAATAACAATCAGTTGTCTCAATCTTGACTGTTCCTTCTGTAAAGATCAATTCATCTTCTCTGATTTTATTGTTCATGCATTTTCATACCGATTGCGCTTCATTCCTAATCTTTCCTTATCGATCTTCTGCCAAAATACATTCTATACCTGACCATCACCATATACTACTTATGTGGATATAAGTAACCAACACCACAATAGTACATTTAGAAAATGTGAGAATATTTATATACTTATATATATAATGCCAAATAATAACATTTCCCTTACATGCAATAAAGAAGAAATGTTGTTCATGTGTACAACGAATCGATATGTCAAAGTATTTCATATACAAATTTATCTTAACTGTTCACTTTTCAACCAAAATAAATCTGAAATAAATATTTTTGTAGAGAACTAGCCAAGTGAATGAAGAATACTGGTGAGCAGCCTACTCTCCTCCACGAGGGGTAACAGGCGTAAGTAAGCCAAGTGTTAACAATGTCATGATCGAATTTCAAAAACATCTTAAATGGCATTAAGATACATAGTGTCATATCAAAATATTATTTTATGGAAACCTATAAATATTGGCAACTTCAAAGACATTAGTAAATTTCCTATGAAAAGAAATACACTATGATTAAAATGATGAATAGACCATTATGATTGTTTCGAAATTCATTACATTTGTATATATACATATAGAAACGTATATGTACTCACTTTTTTCAACACAAAAGTCATAATCATGTAAAAACAGTTAAAATATTCTTAACTTTGTATACTTTCTGAGTTATTTGATAGTTTATTATATAATATCATTCATTGATAAAGCAATAGGACAAAACGGCCGTCTAGTGCTTCCAGGTTTTCCATGGTGTCCTAGCTTCAATTGACTCATGATCTCAACTATGGAAATAACAAAATTATTTTTACCTATTTCAGTAAGTATAATGTCTCCATTGGATGACAGGATTCATTCCATAGAAAAAATAATACTTTGATACAGTTATCTACGTTTGATAAACAATTTAAACTACTATCATGACTGGCATTATTATTATGATTTCAACATCATTATTCATCTTCCAAAAGCATGAATGATTTAGTTGCCACCTATCATACGTTATTATTTCTTGTTGAATTCATATAACTTTATATTATTATTATCGTTTTCCACTAAACATTTGATCTGATTTGTAATTACATTATCATATCTCTTACACTTTGTCATCTGTATCTATTTATGATTGGTAATCTTACCACGTAATTTAACGGTATACACTTATTCAAGTTAACATTATGTATTAGTCACCTCAACATTGTCAATCCTAAATTCGTATGTTGCAACTTCAAATGATGTATTTACCATAAACTTGGCCATATTTGGATTACTAATTTGAATATATAACTTAAGAATCTGAAGAGAATTTATAATAACAATATTCTTCCTTCATAAATTAATGTTTACCAAAAGATATTTCCATGAACTATACAAATACATAGATATACCAGAGGTGATCCTTCTAAAGATACCTTAGGTTATCTAGCTTTTTGTAACTACAGATTAGTTCTTTCTTAGAAGGATAACGTTTTACTAATTCATGTTTCTGTAATAATTCTTGTTGAAACCTGAATGGTTACCACTACGTTTACTTTGCTAATTTTGTGAATGTAATTATGTAATCATAGCTGTTCCTTTTTAACTTTTGACTTCTTTACAGAATATAAACTTATCCTGTTTCATTTCTTTGATTAGTGTGTAGGTTGTGAAAGTTAAAGTGTTGCTAATTGACAGACATCTGGTGCATACAAGTTCTCTTTGATTGTGTTGTATTATAAGAATCCTTAATCATTCGTAACTAGAGTTTACTATAGGCTAAATGGAGACCCTTATAGACATGATTGTTTTATAAAGATTTAGCAAGTAATTTACATACAAACATTTTAATCAAATAAAATATTTTAACAAGTAAATAAATGGCTTTAGGTTTAATTTCTTGGGGAATAAATAAACTCCTGAATTTTCATCAAAAACTGACATCCACTAGAAAACTATTTGAGAATAAGTCAAACTGGACAGATACTATGTTTCTGTTTGAGACTCAATATCAGTGTAGACTTATAATTCCACATACAGACTAGAACCCAAGAATATCAATTTATGTAATCAGCGTGATATTTTCAGGTCACTTAACTCAAATCTATTCGTCTATATTTTCAAATTCAGGTGAATTTCTTTTCATTCAATGATGTTTTATCCTACTATGAATTTAGTTAGTAGTAAAACTTGTATTACTGATAGTTTCATGTATAGTTTCTAAATTATTAAACTATAAAACCAATACACTGAGTATTGTTTGTTCGAACCTTCCCATTGATGCTTCACCCCATTGCACAAGCAAGTGACTATCAGGACTGAGTAGCTGAGTGGATAACGCGATGGCATTCGAAGCAAAGGGTACTGGGTTCGAGTCCCAGAGTGAACATCAACTCTGAGATGCAGGTACATCCAGCTGACGAGTCCCAGATAGGACGAAACGTGTCACTATCCATCTTTGCTTATGAAACCAATATTTTAAAAAAATGATTATTATAAATAATTATATTCGAAAATAAAACCATATTAACAATACATGTATTATCTTACTTTTAACTGCATCTAAAGGTTTTGCCACGAGTTGTTTAGCAATATAACCAGCCATATCTTATTATGTATATTGATATTCTTTATTATTAAGATGAAATATGACTTTTAAGTAATGTGTTCCAGTAACAGTATTATTTTGTAGAATGATAATTATGTATATCTGTATAGTAACACTTTATAACGTTTCCACAGTATCAAAAAAAGATAAAAATGGATACTTTGCTAAAATAAAAAAACCCCGAATAATCTTCTTTTCTTCACTTGTAAACGTTGTTAATACATAAGCATAAACAATAGCTCATTATTCTTTCAAATAAAAAGTGAGTACTGATATGTGACAGTAAAACAGATTTTCCATTGGTCAAAATATGAGTTTATAAACTGATTGGCCTACTACTTATTTATTCTATTCTACTAACATTTTATTACATTTATCCGAGTAATTACTGTGATAATAATAGTAACTGGTCAGTGTTTTTTTAGCGAGTTAGTTTTCTACGGGATAAGGTCGCTAACCCAATGCCCAGTTCTCCTCCTTTATCCGGGCTTGGGACTGGCAGTAGCCCCCGGAGAGGCTGCAGACGGAGTTATAATAGTAATAGCAGTAATAATAGTAATTATTATAGCTGTTATTAAATAAATTCATATTTATATACGAAAAAAATGTTAATGTTCATTAGTTCGAATAGATTTCGGCGAAATTTGATCTACCAGAAGGAGAAACAAAACAAAGATAAATTCACTTAGTACTGTTTATTTGAATCTTATTATTGATGTTTTAAAACTGCAATTGGTCAGTTTCTAATTGGCATATGTACATACTGTGCGTATTACCTCAATATAGCCTAAATTCACAAGCATTATAAGCAAAAATGGATAGCGGATAGCAGTGGAATCCAGGACGCGCGTTTCGTCCTATTTGGGACTCGTCAGCTAGATGTACCTGCATCTCAGAGTTGATATTCACTCCAACACTCGAACCCAGTAGCTTTCGCTTCGAACGCCATCGCGTTATCCACTTAGCCACTGAGCCCCGATAGTCACTTGCTTTTGCAATGGGGTGAAATTTAAATTCACTTAGTATTGTTTGTTTGAATCTTCCCATTGATGTTTTAGGACTGCAACTGGTTAATCACTAAAATAAAGATAGATAGTATAAAATAAAATAGTGAAACGATATATTAATATTTGATTATCCTATCGACTGTCCAATAAAGTAAATACAATAAACATTTATTTTGATAAATAACACTTAAATGAAGATTTCTTTTCTTCTTCCAATTGTGTTTTGTATTACCTAAGCAAGAAATTATGAAATACTTCATATACTGACCACAGTTTTATTATTGTATATAATGAGGTATTCAAGCATTCAGGTTAATTGACAATGTTGTTATTGTTATATGTATTTACTTTTTCATACTCTATATTGTTTATTTTTTTATCTCTTTCGGAAATAATTCGATAAACAACTAGTTATTCTAGTCTATTATTACTATGACTGAACGAAATGAAATCGTACTGAAGCAAATTATTCTACATTTAGATAATCAACTTGAAGAGGTATTGTTTCTTCATAGCTATCCTATGTTCTAGGCTAATATTTACTAATGGTTAGAAAAACAAACAAACTAGCTTTAACTTCAGTGGCCATTTTTTTAATTCTTGAGAGATTGTTCGAAGTTTTTGTTATAAATGAAATCACCACAACTGCTACAAGTGGTTTTTAGTTTAGTTTATTATTCTCTGAATTATCCTGTTGTCGATGTTATTGACTGAATTTCGATCTTCCTTAGTCAGCGAATGTGCATCCTGCACGACTGCCTCTATTCAGACATTAGGTCGCAAGTTTTCATGAAATGGATAGAATGTGGCTAGCAGTGGAATTTCAGAACCCATTTCTTCCGATTTAGGACATGTAAGGTAAATATACCTGCATCGTTATGTTGATATTCTCAACAGAACAAGTTAGTGACAGTCTGAACTCAGTAGCTTAGTGAATAATCCATTGATAGTTTGAAATGAAAAGTACTGGATTCAAATCCCTTCGTGAATATCAACACTCGGATATAGATACGTCCACCTAACAAGTCTTGAATGGGATGGAACGTATATCTTTTAGTCAACTCCCAACCATATTACATCTGTTGATATTCTTGTTATAAGACAGTAGCATAGTTCTTAATTGATATCAAATTTTAAAGTTTTCAACCATAGTTTCATAATTTCAAATTCTGCTGGTTAAAAATCATCGGGGATTAAACGGTTTCCTATGCGATTTATTACCCCCATATCATTCAAAAACCTTGATTGTAATCACATGAAGCGAAATGAAAGAAGTGTAACTTTTGATACATTTTCATCTTTAATGAATGATTAATAAAAATAATAGCTTTATTCTATATCATTTGTTAATTTACAGTATAGATAAATCAACTCAAAATATACAACATCGCTCGGAGTTCTACTTTGACATACATATGCATAAATTATATCAGAACGTATTCTAATGGAATTCATTTGACAACCATTTTCGATTGTTAACGTTTTTGACCATTCCGACACCATAAAATATGCATGATATATGAAGTTTAATATATAAATAAGCCAGAAGGAAAATATCATCAACAATTATGATATTCCCTCTTTTACTTTTTAGTATTTAATGCAAGGGTAGGTTATGAATTTCTTGTTAAAGCTCATTAGGCTATATTTCTTGATTTCAACATTAAAAATATTCTTTAAAATGCTCGTAAATCTCAACAAAATGACTCCACGAAATCCACTACCGAGTATATAAAGACAATAAATCAACATATTATGATGGGTAATTATGTTACACAGTTGATTGGTCACAGGGCGGTGATCAATGTCATGTGTGTCATGTCCTTCTTAGTGCAGATCGAATGCTATCGATCAAGTTGCAATGTGTCCACTAGTCTAGGTGACTCAACACTGCGCGCACTATGTTGAGATAAGATAGTGGTTGAAGGTGGTCAACAGGAAACCCTGGACCCGGGTTTCGCGCTTCTTGGCACTCGTCAGCAAAGTGTCCCTGTAGTCTTGAGGGAACGAGTACTCCCTGACGGATTCGATTCCGTGCTGATGAGTGCCAAGTAGCACGAAACCCGGGTCCAGGGTTTCCTGTTGACCATCTCCAACCACCATCTTATCTCAATTATGTTACACTTCTACCTGAAGTTTGTGTAGATGATGTCGTTCAGAAAAACAATAAAAGCTTCACGACCAAACCATCCAGCTCAGAAAACAAAACTCCATCATTATGTTACGCAAACACTCTAAACTTATTACAAATAGACAATGAATAATAAAAGTAGAAACATGCAACAAATGAATAAAATTACATTTAACAAAAAAATAATATAATAACCTGGATTAGAGAAGTTTAGTATCAGTCTCTATTATTTTATTACAATTTTCCTAATGTATTTCATTAAATAATCAATTCAACTGAAGTGTTTTATACGACTTTCTCATCACGACAAATGTGTACAGGATCTGCTTTTTTTTACCATACTCAACTTATTTCTAACTTACTATTCAGAATAATTGAATAATAAAACGTTAATTTAATGTTTATTTTAATGGATTTAACTTAAAGCACATAAAAATATTTCATTTCATATAATCATTTCAATTCATAATGATGATATTAGAGAATGTAATTAGAAATAGTGAGAATTTTAGAAGGTTATTGACATATCAGTATGAAGATTTGTAGAGATTATAGTACTGTTATAGTTGAGTTCATGAGTCGATCTAAGCTAGACTATCAATGAAAAACCTGGAAGCACTGGACGGCCGTTTCCTCTCAGTATGGAATTCATCACCGGTGCTCGTGAATTCAACCGTGATAATACTATTATCTCCGCAAAAATCTCCATACTGATAATAATCATGTGTTCACTAGTGACTAACTTCAAGATGAATTTCCTAGAGTTCTAGTGAAAGGCCATGAACAATGGAGTCCAATCCGTGTCGGGTGTAAGACAGTTACCCGTCTCAGACAATGGATGAAGGGTTGCACAAGATCATGCATCGGTTGAAATTAGACAGTAACACCAGTGGATGCCGATTCAGTGGTCTAGACGTTAGGCGTCAGCGTGCAAGATCAAATGTCCTGGATTAGAGTCCTGTCCGCGGGATCATGGATGAGCACTGCTGAAGAATCCCATACTAGGAGGAAATGACCGTCCAGTACTTCCAGGTTTTCGATGATGGTCTAGCTTACATCAGTTCGATAATTATTAACATGGTACCAGTATATAGTTTAAATTATTAGCCGTGTATAAATATATTTACCAAATTAATGTCCCATGCGGATCATGAAAAAATTCAACTTCCTTTCACTTCTCTATTTAATATCACATATTTTCTATAAATTATCATTTTGTATTTTGACATTAAATTCAATCATTATTTATGCATCATTGACTTTTTAATAAAAACCTTAACTGATTCAGGTAAGAACCCACTATTTTTTTAATGTATCTATAATTCATACAAAAGTGTAGAATAATTATGTTATATCTTGTAGCCGAGTGGATGCCTAGTTAATGTGTGACTTGATGAGACCGCCAATCAGGGAGCAGCGAATTATCGATGGGAACAGTGACACACGAAACCGTACGAGCAGTCTAGAGCGCTAACCGGTCCTGCTTCTGCCTATCCCAGCCAGTTAAGTCCAAAACACCAATAACAGCCTCTGTGGTATGAATCCTTGTATTTCAAACATAATGGGTTTATATACCAACCAAACAGACCACATCGTACCATAAAATAGAAAATAACATTTGTACAATATTAAGCCAAATGTGGCTGTGAATAGTAATCAATAAACTGATGATAACTCAAGAATCGTATAATAGTAGTTCAAAGGTCAAAATAAAGCTAATGATAAGAGGAAACGAATATGATTAGGTTAGTTACAATAGAAAGTATACATATTACATTGGCCAATAAATAGTCCTCAAAAGTTACCATTCACAATTCTCTTCGGGATACAACAAATTTATGTCAATATTTCACTGGAACATAACCCTAAAACTATCCAGTATGATTCACTTGGTATTGTTTGCTTATATCTTCTCATTGTTGTTTAAGACTAAAATTGACCAGTCTCTTGTTGGCTTATATGCATCCTGTCTGGATTCCCTCGATATTGCCTTAAGTCACAGGCTTTATAAGCAAAGATGGAATCCATGAAGCGCGTCTCGTCCCATTTAAAATTCGTCAGCTGGATTTACTTGCATCCCATAGTTGATTCCTAGTAGCTAGCTAGTAGCTAGGTGGATAACGAGATAGCGTTTGGAGTAAACAGTACTGGGTTCGAGGCCCAGAGTGAACATCAACTCTGAGTCTCAAGTAGGACGAGGCGTGAGTCTTGGATCACACTTCTAGCCACCATCCATCTTTGCTTATCCAGTATGGTGTTTAAAAGTGTATCATGAATGCACTTATCAGATGTTTGAAAACTTCCTAATAACAATCAATCTTGTTAAAATGATATTCAACGTCAGATAGCAAATTACTTTAATATTTAACAGCAGTATGTTGATAAATAAAATAATTAAGGGATTTTACTTAATTTTTAGTATACTGATTAAGTCAGGAATAATATCCTTTTCATTAATACATTTTATCAAAGAAATTCTGGTAAATTCGTAAATTTATTTGTCAGATTTATGATTAGTAACAAAAAAAGTAAAATAACCAAAGCATAAATAAATGATAAACCCATATCCATCTCTTATCCTTCCAGTTTCCCACATTGTCCGGATATTCTATGTAGTACCTATAAGAATTGTTGCTCTGGTTGTTAGAATGGACTTCAGCCTCGTGACTTCCGAAAAGTCTCGGCTTTCATTCTGAGGCGTCATAATTTTTTCTTCTACTCCCAGGACAAAGTTCAAACGGTTTAAATTGTTTAATCTGGTTGGCGCTTTGTAGCAAGTTTTTTTTCTACAGGATGGGATTGCCAACACTATGCCCAACCTTCCTTCTTTACCCGGGCTCGGGACTGGCTGTAACTCTAGAAGAGCTACAAGCCGACGAACACACTACGTCGGGCATTGGAAGCAGACATTAAAAGGATGAATAGAGACTGCAAAAGAACTGGAAAGGATTTCCCAGAACAGGGTTGGATGGAGAATGTTGGTGGGCGATCTATTGTCCAACAGGCGCAAGTAAGTATACCTATCTCAAAAAACACACTGCTTCTTTCCAACAAAAACAAATTTAACAATTAAATGAATAACAATTTTGTAATAATTTAAACAAAATATATAGTTACTATGGTATATTTTAATCATTCGAAATTCCCATTTGATTTTAAACATGTTGCTGATAACTTTTGTAAAACGTTTCGGCACTTTGTCATCTTCGTCATAATTATAGCGCTAAATATATAAGTGAAACAAATTACAGTGAATCTATCTTGACTATTGAGCAATGAAATGAAAGTATGGATGTCACATGATTTCTATTTTTAAACCTCATTTATTTTAAATAATATACTTAATGCGAATGATAAAGCCTGATCAATGAATCCATATATTAACAAAACATTTTTCTCCGTTGAATGAATAGAACATAAATTTTTAATTGAGGGTAAAGAACATGATGTACTTAACCTATATCGTCACCAGTTTGGGCTTAAAAATGATTCTCTGATATCTAAAACACCTTTTGAGTTCAACTAGTAGTTCAAAATTATTGCAAATAACCAAAACTTTGAGTTCTATCTTGTGTATACCTATGAGTAACGTCTTCTTATAAATATCAACCTAAAAAGAACCGATTACCTATAGCTTAAGACAGCTGTGTCGCACCATGATAAGTCTCGCTAATTGAACGCTATATTCGGTTCCTAAACTAGTCTCGTAACCCCCAGGCTAAACTTACACAGCGACTTGAACACGAGAGAATAGACGCAAAATATGCGAGAAGCACTTTATTCCGACGGTTCATTCATGTGCAGAAAATACAGGGTTTTTATAGTATTTTAGAAGTCCTTGGGTTTTCTTGAAAATTCTTGGATGCTACTAAACATAGTTGCAGTATAGTAATCAGCCAATCAGAAACTCTACATATGACTTTTCACTTTCGTGGTGTTTCTGGCAAGACTTCTGGTGAACACTGAATGGATAAAATGCTTCTTAGTGTCTCCTAAGCCTTTCTTGTTTTTTGCGAGAAGTTTTCTGGATCACCCCAACATACTTAACAAAGCTTCAGAAATTTATTTTTAAACTCATTTTTATTAAAACAAAGATGGATAGTGGCTAACAGTGGAATACAGGACGCGCATTTCGTAATATTTGGGACTCGAATGCAGTACTGTCCGCTTCAAATGCCATCTCTTTATCCACTTAGCTACTGAATCCTGATAGTCACCTGCTTGCTCAATGGGGTGAAGTTATATTCACTTGTTGTTGTTCACTTGTATCTTCCCATTGTTGTTTAGAACTGCAATTGATCAGTCTCTTGTTGGCATATGTGCATCATTGCTTATAAAGCTTGTGACTTCAGGCAATCTCGAGGCAGTCTGCATAGGATGCACATATGCCAACAAGAGACTGATCAATTTCAGTCCTAAATAACAATGGGAAGATACAAGTAAGCAACATTAAGTGAATATATCATTCTTATTAAGTTTTTTTCATAATCATTTAATATAACATTTCATTCTCTATTCAAAAAAGAAGAAAACTGATGTTGTTATGTTTGTTTCTAGGATAGTTTTGAAATAGTGTTCATAATGATGTTACCTTTCACTTTTGATTCTACTCTAAGTTGAACCTCGTTACTTAGTACTTTATATTATTTACATACAAATAAATTAAATTTCTGAGCTTTCATGAAACATTCGACATATACATAATCTATCCTACTTCATTTTATATTTTAATCTGTATAATTTTGAAATGGATAACTGATAGTTTATCCTTCGAAATTATTTAAAATAATTTATATAGTTATTTAAAAAGATAATACAATACATAATAATTTTTCCATCAAATATCCATCAGATGAATACATGAATCATTTAAAGCTAGACCACCAAGAAAAGCCTGGAAACACTGAATGATCGTTTCGTTCCATCATTGGACTCCTCAATAGTGCATATCCATGATCCCGCGCACAGGACTCAAACCCAGGACCTTCGGCCTTGCGCGCTAACGCTTAACCTCTAGACCACTGAGTCGGAATAAAACTGTGCTAATATCTAACTTCAACCAATCCACGAAATTACGCCATCGTCCACTATCGAATCGTGAATGCGTGCTGCCGAGGAGTCCTACGATAAGACGAAACAGTCGTCCAGTGCTTACAGATTTTGCATGGTGATCTAGTTTTAGTCGACTCATGAATCCAACTGTTAAGTTACTAAAATCTTCACAAAACCCCGTTTCTGATGAAAAAATCTTGATTAATTCCTAATTAATGAGAGTATATATATTCAGATAGAGACATATATAGATATACATGTATACACATTCTTTAAAAATTAACTATCAAATCTAAATCTCATGTTAAAATTTCATTTTCCTTTTGTTTTTTAACTAAAGAATTTGCATTCATCATTATTGAAAGAAAAACATACCTAGTTACACTAATATTGCATGCAAAAAAAACAAAAAAAACGGTCAGTATATCTCAAATTTCCGTTTACTCTATAATTTAAAAGATTGGATATTTATGAAAAATGAAACCTTAGTTAATTATTTCCTGCAATATATATACATATGTATGAATTCTGCCTACGGTTGAAAAGATACAATGTAGAATCATATCAGTTTAAACAATAAATGCTTCTTTAAGTATGTTCATATATCAGAAATAATCTGTTTAGTTAATATGACAAATAAACGATTTTAATAGTTGAGATCATGAATCAATTGAAGCTAGACAACCATGGAAAACCTGATTTATGATCTTAACCATTAAAATTACTATAATGTCCACAAAATCCCTTCTGATATTAATCAAAATATGCTCACTAGTAACTGGCTTCATGAGGTATTTCCTGGAGTTCTAGTGAGAATCAGTGGAGTTCAATCAGGTCTATTGTGAGATAGTAACTCACTGAAGACATTGGTGGATGTGTCGCTTAATTTCGTGGATCGGTTGAAGTTAGACATTAACACCGTTGGATGCCGGTTCAGTGGTCTAGTGGTTAAGCGCTCGCGCGCGAGACTGATAGGTGCTGGGTTGGAATCTCATGAGGCGGGATCGTGGATGCGCACTACTCTGGTATCGTCCCACAATAGGACCAAACGGCCGCTCAGTGCTTCCATGTTTCCCATGTTGGTCTAGCTTCAATTGATTCATGATCACAACTATTAAAATTACTATAATATCCACAAAACCACTTCTGAAAATAAAAGACTGAAAAATATGGATTATAACTAACTAAACGATCTGCTTAATAGTCTTCCATAGGTTTTC
This sequence comes from Schistosoma mansoni, assembly GCF_000237925.1. Taxonomy (NCBI): domain Eukaryota; kingdom Metazoa; phylum Platyhelminthes; class Trematoda; order Strigeidida; family Schistosomatidae; genus Schistosoma; species Schistosoma mansoni. The sequence goes on from NC_031497.1 coordinate 5,847,758, forward strand.
TTTTTCTTTTTCTGAATACTTCTTTTTTATCTAAACATAGTAGTATCATGAAAGATCTAAATGTTCCTATCAATCACTTTTGGTTTTATCTATAAATATTGAGTAAAAACAACGTCATCCAATATAAAAATTGACTATACAGTTAACATTATTCCCATGGGATTTACAAAATTAAAATCTTACCATATTACTTGTGAATTATGGATATTTCGTTCACAATTTTTTAAAAAATATCTTTCCAGAAAACTAGTCTAAATTTAATCAAAAAGAAATGGTAAACCCATTGGTAATTCATACTATATGGTTTGGCAATTTATCGAATTATACTATGACATTGTTATATCCCGTGGAGAATTATGAATGGTAACTTTGAGGACTATTTATGGACCAATGTGATATGCATATTTCCTATTGTATAGTTGTTAAGTAACTTAACTATTTATATTCGTCTTCCTTTTATTATGAGCATGATTTTGACCCGTAGACTATTATAATACGATTTACCATTCCTGAATTATACCCAATCTACTAATTACTGTTCCCCCTATTCACAACCACATTTGGCCAAATCTTGTACAAATGTTATTTTCTATTTCATGTTACAATGTGGTCTGTTTGGCATATGAACCCAGTATGTTTGTGAATAATGATTCATATTGCAGAGGATGTTATCGGTGTTCCAGACTTAATTGGTTGGGCTAGGCTGATAGCAGGACTGACAAGTACTCAAGACTGCTCATACGATTTTGTGTATCATAGCTCTGATCGATAAATTCACTCCTCTCTTATTGGCGGTCTTATCACTCATATATAAACAGGGCACGCATTCAATCGATATAACAACTGGCGACGGTGTTTTATTGATCCGATCGATAATTCGCTGCTCTCCAATCGGGTGGTCTCATAACGTCATATATAAACTGGGCACTCACAAGATATAACAGATATATTTGACGAAAATAAAAAAGGTTTTTGCTTATTCATCTTGGTTACACTGCGACAGATTAAATCTCTTACTATCATTAGTAGTTTACTAATACTATCTTATAAACTTGAGTTTTAGCTATAGTTATATGAATGTACTTTATAGAAATTCAAACCACTGAAATAACATTTGCTTTTACAGAATCATATACCCCGTAATATCATTTATATCCTTCAGTTCAACATTATATTTGTATAGCTTCTTTTGAGGAACTATTTTGATCAGAATTCAATTATTTTTTTTGTTTTTAACAAGTATGAAAAAGATAATGCAAATCTAAAAAGATAGTAGTGAAATTAGAACCTGCAGACTAGTTCATAATGTTCTCTATCGATCTATGTCTCAAAGTATTTATGATGAAGTAAATTTATCAAATGTATTTTTCATAAAACAGGTAGACAATTTAATCAAACTAATAATAATAATACCCACAGATGGCACTGTTTGATACCTTAAACAGATTGAAATTAGAAATGTAAACCACAGCTTTTCAACTCTGACGTTGACATTCTATAATTTTACACATTTAAAGTATTACAGTTTATACATTTATTTTATCGGAATGGGGATTTGTGGAAATTGTACTACTGTCACAGTTAAATTCACGAGTCAATCTAAGCTAAACCACCATTGAAAACGTGAAAGCACTGGACGGCCATTCTGTCCTAATATAGGAGTCCTCAGCAGTGCACATCCATGATCCCTTATGCGTTGGATGCCGGCTCAGTGGTCTAGAGGTTAAGTGTTTGCGCGCGAGACGACAGGTTCAGGGTTCGAGTCACATTTGAATAACTCTCTATGTATTATATTATACACTTAAATTGCTGGTTTCATCATTCATCATTCACTTACTTACTTCATTATTTCACTCAATAAAATAAAACATCATAAAATGTTGACAAAAAATAAGTTATTAAAAAATGTACATTATTTTTATCCTTTCTTTAATTATCCAACCAAAAACTAATTTGTTACTTTAATGCCCAAAATTACCTGTAAATATTTACCGTTATTACTTATTATCATTTATTAGTAGTAGTAATTTGTTTTCCTAAGCAGATAGAATTTAATTAAGCGAATTCGTGATTCAAAATAAAAAAAACTAGATAGCTAGATAGATAAATAAGTGACTATGTGAATTATGAGAATAACAGTTAAATCTAATTAAGTATTAAACATTTCTACATGTCAACATTTTTTTAAAGCAATCGGATACTGTTTTTGATGGAGTTTGGCCGACCAAACCATCCAGCTCAGAGAACAAAACTCCATCAAAATCACCCACCTGAGCTACAAACCTTCTCCACCATCTCAAGATCGGATACTGTGTATGATTAAATAAAACATTTTATGTTAACCAAATTAAAATTGAGATAGTAACACAGCTGACAATAATATTGATTTTGAATTGTGTTATACCAAAAGTTTGATTAAAATCGAAAATATATTAACCGTTAATCGATGTTCATTCAAGAGAAAAGAAAGAGGGGCATCCACTTTGTCCGATATAGCGGTTTATGCAGTTGAAATAATTTATTTTGTAGATAATATTCGGTTTTTCGTCTTTTATCATTTCATCCCTTGATTTGCATAGAATTGATTGAAGTGATTTCGCTGGTTTATGTTCTATAGATGTTTGTTATTTTACGAAATATTCAGTTAAATATCAATGAGGATAACTTTGTCTCTAAATATATAGTGATTTTATGTCGCGTTTCTTTAGATACACTTTTAGTCATCATAATTGTATTAACTTGGTTTATGATCTTACAATCTTCTTATTATCATTAGAATAGATGCTTTTTTTAAAAGTAAAATAGACATTACTTAGAAAGGAAATTAAACTTATAAGGTCTTAAATGTAACCGAATCTAATTTTTGTTCAATTATAGAACTAGTGTCACTTAGCTTAACATCATTAAGACTCTAGTGATTAGTCGTAATAAATGAATACATATATAAATCAATCATTATGTAAGGCGAAATGCCAACGTATGCTATATTATATTGGCTCAGTTAATTACAGATTCCAGTAAACATGAAAACTATTTCAGAAGCTATTCATTACCAAGCATCGAACAACAACAAAATGATTAAAAAAAACCCACTGAGCCACCGTATTTGTTAGCATAACTTTGAAATTGACCAGTTTAACTCTGTTATCATGTAACATTTGAATATTAGAGTTCTTAACTATTTAACTTTCAGTGAGTTGATTGAATGAGAACTAAACAAAATCATATACTATTTACTGAAAAGAAAACGAGAATATAAAACTTTATTTTCTTCACTTGTTGGTTATTTTCCAATTTAATATCAATATTTTATTTACCTGTATGACCGCTTTACAAGAAAACTCCCGTATATAACTTTATGGCTACATCGTAGTCGACTTACTACTTAATGAATATATATTTATCATTAGGTTTTCAGTCTATTCAAGTATTTTAAAAAGTGATGAACAAAAATGATAATCTAGATGAAACCTACTCTTTGAAAGGTCAATGTTAAAGAAAATAAGGAATTCAATTTTAAAATATATTATTTTTATGGAACGAAGTCGAATCCATATCCTGTACTTCTTTCTAAAGTAACATATAACCCCAGTAATTAATTTGAAACTATCCGTTTTTGAAGTAAAGATGGATAATAACTAGCAGTAGAATCCAGGGTGTGCGTTTCACCCTCGAATGCTTAGAATACTTGTGAATTGAAGTAATATCGAGTCAATACTCACAGTATGCACATATGCCAATAAGAGACTTAAGAATTGCAGTCCTAAAAATGAATGGGAAGATTTAAGTAAACAATACCAAGCGTATGCCTCTTTATTTTAACACTATTTCTCATGTTTCTTGTTCAAATCTAAACAATCTATTTTCCTGATGATATTTGTACACATTCTATCTGTCAGTACTAACTCTCCAGTAAGTAAACAAAAGAATGTTATTTGTTATTTTCCACAGAGTAAACAGCTGATTCTTTTATCTCTTAAATTTTCCTTACACATACACATACTATTACATTGAAGATCAGCTAGCCTACACGAAAGATTTTTACTGATAAACTTATTATTATTATTACATTTATATTACATTTTAGAAACTTAAACTTAAAACTGAAGGAATTCATAGCTGACAATGCAAACTTGTTATATCCTAGTAAAGACGTAGGTACAGGTAACTTCCAGGACTTAATAATGGACTATTATTCTATATATAGTCTTATGGTTTAACTATTGAGTAATTAGATTGTGTATATCCATATTCATCCTATTATAAGCTTTATTTTGACCTATGAATTATTATTATACGATTTACTGTCCCTAAATTATATTCAGGTTATTGATTACTGTTTCCCACGTTCACAGCCACATTTTGGCTTGATCTTGTATAAATCTTATTTTCTATTTTATAGTATGATGCGGTCTGTCTCTGGTATATAAACCGAGTATATTTGAAATAAATGATTCGCATAGCAGAAGCTGTAATTGGTGATTTTGGACTCTAGTGGAAGGGCTAGGCGGACAAGGGACCAATAAGGACGCTAGACTGCTCATACCAGTTGAACTTCATTGATTGGCATAGTATCGAGATTAGAAACGTCGTATTCCGATTGGTGGATAATTCACATGATAAAAAGCCGGACATAAGATCACAATGAATTAGGATGAGGCCTTCTTATTTTATAGTCATAACAAATTGGCGACGGCTTTTTATGAAGTCACAACAAAACTAATGAGTGTTATTATTTTATTTAACAATACTATATACTTGTTAAAATCATATTCATCTGTTTTTCAACTAAATCACAAAAATGACAATCTTATTCATTGTTGTTGAACTTTGTTCTTACTTTCGTTCATCCTTTATTAAAGTATCTATAAGCTCATTAAGTTCAGAAAAGTCATCCAGTTCCATGGTTCTTACTAAAAACATTTTTATTAACCAACCAATCAGTCAATAAACACAATAACACATTATTGTAACTCTGTAGAACATTTATTTTCTGTAATTGAAAAACTTTTTTTAAAAAAAAAACTGTATTTCTAACAATAAATGTTTCCTGTATTATCGAAATCATATTTTAATCAAAGTCAACAGCGTGTTGTTTCATAATGAGATTTTCAATTACAATTCTGTCACCAATAAACAGAAAAACTTCAAATTTAGGATGAATATTCTAATGGTCCAAGGTCTGACTTCACATTAAAAGGTTGTATATTCGTATCACATCGGGCTCATTAATTTAGTGACTCTAGTTATATCATAGGATGATTGATATTGAAATATACACGTCAACAATCTTCGCATATAAATATCAACTTAACTCACGTTAGTGAATAATGGAATCAAACAAGACAAATACGAGAATGAAGTTTCAATGTGTGAAAAGAGAATAATGCCAACTAGTCACTATGCATTGATATCTTTAAATATTTATAGTACATTTTTATGAATAGCTGTACTTTTCAATTGTGCTTATGAAGGAAACTGACTTTTCAGTTATTCGTATATCGAATCAAAATCCTCTTTATTTGGTAATACAAGAAATAAACTATTAAGATAACTCCAATGTAAACCTAAGTATTATAAAGGATTCTGCATAATTCAAGTACGAATTTCTTACATGTCATACCATTCATAACCTACAGTCGTCTCACGATATCATCTGGTTATTTCAAATTCATCATTCTAAATCTTTCAGAAGATTGAGTAATGGTAAACGTCCCAATTAGCTAAAGTATATCTTGAGGACTTTTGTTTGTTATACAAGAAACAACAAAATATATATGTGGAAAAATATGATGGCGACAATTGAGCCTGATACCTATATCTTTTCTGTTTTTGTAAATAAATTTCAAGGTACTTTCTTCTATAAATCTATAACTGATCTAAAGGATTTTTAGTCATATTTACACACGTGTTACTTAAATTACAAACAGGATGTTTTCTGGCGTTAAGTTGTTCTTCATTTACTTACTTACTTAAACCTATCACCCTCCTCATGGAGGAACATAGACCATCGACCAGCATTCTCCATCCAACTCTGTCCTAGGTAGTCCTTACCAGTTGTACCTAGTTACTATTCATCCTTTTCGTGTCTGTTTCCGATTCCCGATGTAGAGTGTTCTTTGTTCTTCCTTTTATTCATTTTCCTTTCAGAATTCCAAGTTATATCTTTCCTCCTGATTCAGTTTGGTGAATTCCGTAATGTATGTCCCATCTATCTCCATCGTCTTTCCCTAATTTCCTCTCCAACTGGAAGTTGGTTTCCTCTCTCCCATAGTAGGTTGTTGCTGATGGTATCCAACCAACGGACATTGAGTATCATGCGTAGACAATTTTTTTATAAATACTTGTATCTTGTTGATGATTGTTGTAGTAGTTCTCCAAGTTTCAGCTCCATATAGTAGAACTGTTTTGACAGGAAGACGATTGTCACTAAGCCATAATTCATGTCAGTGGATATAAACTTAAACTATTAATTATAAATAACGAAGTAAATTTTATTTCTAAATACCAGTACTACCCAACCTTTGATATATGGTATACAATTAAGGTTACTTTTATTTTTATTGATTCTCTATAGGCCTTCAAAGTTATCAAAGAGTTTTTCATAAAATTAAACAAATTTCTACATCAAGCCTTTAATAACTAATAAGAATAAACGGAATGATATACTACTCTTTTTTGAATAAGTAATCAACATGGTTAAACTAACCTAATTTCATTGTAAGTTTAATAATATATGAAATTACTAGATTATACATAACTAATTCAGTTTATTGAGCCAAACATGGTATGTTGCATAGAAAATAAGAGTGAAACTAGAGTCTGATAAAATTTCTGGACACTTGAATAATTCATTAACATTATCAATGGTAGTACCTCTTGAACAATAAAGATGATTATTAATTTTTAAATAATCATAGAACTAGGTAAAATTAAACGCTGTGTAAAAATCATTTGAAAGGAACAAACATTATTCATCATTCACTCTTTAATTATCTATGTAAATAAATACTATATTTATGAAGTCATCAGTTCCCCTGATTATCTTTAACTTGTTTATGCATTCATTGGAAACGAATTCAATTTGAAAGTGCCCCCGTTCACCTGAAATCTAGTTAAAGTAAGTAGATGACACGTCTAGCATTTAAAAACGAGATGAATAAGACAAAAGTATATATGATAAAAAAGTGTATATGATAAAATCAAGTTCAGTAAAGAGATCATATCTACTGACCAAGAACTACCATTTCCTGACTGTTTGGTTGGAAGAAAGTGTTAAAGCTGTCTAAAAAATATTATATACTGAGGACTAATGTAGTATGGAGAATATCTGGACTACAAGTTAACAAACGCTCTATCTACAAAGGTGAAAGTTACTAAGAGTTCAACAACTAGTCTCTGAATCAAAAGATAAGAAAATTGAGTTCAATTCGATTGTGTCAGCTTTGATAATCAATAATCATCCTACGGAATTTGTGAAGGTAATTATAAAGAAAGGGGATAAAAATTAACAGTAACGATAAACTAAGAGAATGGATTTATATAACAGTGATACCATATCCCAAAAGAACTTCTGGAGAGATAACAGCGATCCTGAACTAATAGAACATAATAGTATTTTTCCGAACAAACAATACTCATAGTTTTAAGCTAATATAAGTCAAGAACATAGTACCACGAAAAAAACAATGAAATATTATGTATGAGATCAAATATGATACATGAAACAGTATATATTTAGGTAGGAGGGATTCACGGTGGCTGAACGTAAGGGTGAAGAAACACAAGGAAACATTTAAATCTTCAGAAGACCTCAAAAATCCAGACCAGAAGTCAATGATAGCACTACACTCAATAAAATCTCGACTCAGATGACTTCAGTGGGACAACAATCCATCAGAAAAGTTTCAGTTTGTACAAAGAAAGATTGACAGCGGAAGCCCTACGTAAACAAAAACAATATAAACAGAAGAGATGGAGTACAATTAACTGTATAATGGAAAATAATAATAAGAAAATCTAAATTTCGTTTTATTACTAGTAATTCGTCCCACTTTTTTTAGAAAACATATACTTTCATTTGTTTTGATCAGTTAGCTTGCTTGGATGTATGATTAACAACCAGCTTGGTTAGCACAACATAAACTTACATTTATTCATCAGTATGGGGTTGTGGAGATTGTTGAGTTTAGATCGGTATCATGAATGGATCAATTTCAGACCACCATCAAAAACCTGGAAGCATTGGATGACCATTTCGTCCTAAAACAGGACTCCTCAGCAGTGTGCATCCACTATTCTGCATGCGAGACTCGAACCCAGTACCTTCGGTTTCGCTCGCGAACGTTTAACCTCTAGACAATTAGGCCAGTATCTAACGCTGTTAAATTCTAACTCCCCCCAACCCACGATATTGCGCGACCATCAACCACTGTCTTCAGTGAGTAACTGACTCACAACAGTTACGGTCGAACTCCACTGGTTACATTTATTTTTTTGTCTATTCTGATTTCATGTATGCTGTGACCAGTTTAATTTAAAACATCTATCAAATCGTCTAATTTTATCAATGAAGATGACTCTAGTTCATGTATGGTTAAATTATTAGCCAAACACAGACAACACATACATACACTTGTTTTCTTATTATAATTTCTCTACAAGTCACACTAAATAACCCATACTCACTACGCAATAGGTCACACATCCGTCACTATTAACATTACTAAACAAATTTGTTTAATACAGAGAGATAACTTGTAAACCAAATTTTTTCTAGTCTATAATTTCGTTTAATTATTATTCCTTTTAGAGAAGGAAGCCTGACCCATATATATATATATATATATATATATATATATATATATATATATATGTTGAAAGAAACAAAGCCCAACATCAAATTGGACATTTTGATTTCTTTAATTTTTTTAATGCAACATAATTGATGAATTTGAAACGTTTCAATTGACAAAAACAAATGATATCAATCATAAATCATTGACAGGTATGTTCTAGATAATCCTCAAATTAGTATGAAAGAAAACAAACAAACATGGATCAATTAGCCTAACTAGGTTTTTTTAAATGGTAATTCTGAATTCACCTGGTATTGTTTGCTCATATATCTCCTCATTGTTGTTTAGGACTAAAATTGATCAGTCCCTTAACAGCATATATGCATACTGTGCGGATTGCCTTGATATTGTTTTAAGTCACAAACTTGATAAGCAAAGATGAATAGTGGCTAGCAGTGGAAACCATGACACGCGTTTCTTCTTATTTGAGATTTGGTAACTGGATTTAACTGAATCTCAGAGTCGATGTTCACTCTGGAAATCGAACCCAGTACCGTTCCAACAAGCAAACAATACCAAATAATTTAAACTTCACCTCATTGCGTAATTTAGTGTCCATCAGGACTCAGTAGCTGAATGGATAACAAGATGGCGTTTGAAGCTAAAGGTACTGGGTTCGAGTTTCAGAGTGAATATCTACTCTGAGATGCAGGTACATCCAGATGGTGAGTCCCAAATAGGACGAAATGCGCGTTCTGCATTTCACTACTGGCAACCATCCATCTTTGCTTATAGTTCACTCTAAATGACTTAAAATGGACATTATAAAGCATCAATGAAATTAGGGAGAGTGAATCTCACTTGTGTTTGCTTATTTTTCATGTTAAACAAAGTGAAAATATCTAATAACTGGAAGAAAAAACAGTGAAAAAGGCAAATGAATTGTTGGGTTGTTTATCCAAAATTTTTTTTTCAGCTTTCACTGTTTCTGAGAATCTTTAAACAAGAATTAATTGTATGTGATTTGATTTCTTTTGTCATTAAGTGAAGTTTAGTTTTAATTCATAAAGAAACGTTAATTAAATTAGTTTCTCTGTAAATTCAATCTATCACATATTGATAGAACTTGGAAAAAAAAGAAATAATTCTGTGAGTAGGAGATGTCGTGCTTACAAGGAAACTTTGAAGGTATTGGTCGAATCGCATGTTGTATGGTTCGCATTATTTTTTTAGTCCCCATACCAGTAATAAATAAGTGCCCTATAGTGCTAGGCCTTCTACGATTCACTGACTGATCTCAGTTCAAGAATAAGAATATCTTCAAAAACTGACATTATATCTTAAAAGTATCTCGTAAAGTAACATTTTCCAAGAGTGGAAGAAAATCAAACCTAATGAATCAATCACCACCACTAACCATCTTGATGTATAAGTTCGTATCACTTTAAATCATTTTATTTATTTCTAGTGAAACAATCATTTCACACTTTAAAAGCGTTACATTATTTTCTTCTTTGATTGATTTTCCTTACTGATGGGAATATTAAAAAATGCAGTGAAATGCATTAGCTTCATCTCATTCGTTAACAGTCTGCTTTTGAGCTACTTCACTGTCTTCACTCCATCATCTTAAAGCTTTTAACTCTTGTTTCTAAGTCTGGCTTACTTTATTTCTATAACTTGTAATCTACAGTTTGTCACAAGCATTATATGCAAACTTGGATAGTGGCTAGCAGTGGAACCCAGAACGCGCGTTTCGTAATATTTAGGGCTCATCAGATGGATTTACCTGCATCTCAGAGTTGATGTTCACTCTGAAACTCGAACCCAGTACTGTTCGCTCCAAACGCCATCTTCTTAACCACTCAGCTACTGAGTTCTGATGGCCACTTACTTACGCAATGAGGCGAAATTTAAATTCAATCTGTATTCTTTGTTTGAATCTTCCCATTGACGTTTAGGAATGCAATTGGATTCCACTGCTAGCTACCATCCATCTTTGCTTATCAAGCTTGTGACTTAAAACAATATCAAGGCAATCCTCACAGTATGTACATATGCTGATAAGTGACTGATCAATTTTAATCCTAAAAATCAATGGGAAGGTTCAAACAGATAATACAAAATGAATCTACAGTTTGCCAGTTTACATTAGAGTGTCCCAGAAATAATAAGTGCAGTTGGTGATAAATCTTTTTTTTAATTTCATACGTAGTAAGTCTGTGGTATAAACTATGGCATCAACTCATGAACGTTAATTCATCAAGATTTTACTGTAATATTCGTATGCTAAGTAACATTTTACACTTGAAATATCATTTTGATATTCTTTTAAATTGATAAATGAGATCTTTAATAGTTAACCAACAAATTAATTAGTATGCTTATTCATTCATAATGAGATAAAAATGATTGGAGTGAAAAATTATTTCTTACTGACTGATGATACAGACGTGCGTCCGAAAATATAAATAATAGAAAAAAAAATTTTTTTTTGATAGATTAGGTATCAGATGTAGCGGAAACACTGTTTATTCCAGATGACTGAAAACTATGCCATAATAATAATATCCCATGAAGGAAATAATATAAAATTGAGCATTTGGTGTATATACAATAAACATTGACAAACTATGACATTTTTCATAAAAAAATTTCTTTATTTCTAATTAATTAACAATAAGTCATGAATAGAAGTTATTCTACAGACATTTGTAGAAAGGATTCAGTACGGGATAAAGTATGTAACATTATAGACTTTTGTAGTAGTCATATTTCATATGCACTAAAACATTTGCATGAATTTTCGAATGTTTATGTTGTTTGTGTATGATGATGATGATGATGATGATGATGATGATGATGATGGTTACTTTGTACAAACTGAGCACATGGATTTTAATACAGTACGTCTAGGAGTGTTCCCAATTTCCTCACTTCTTTCATGTGCATGTGCATTCACGACCTTTAGAGTTTGGAACAGACACATCTGTGAATTACTAGTACATTTATTGTACTCAATACTACTACTTCTACTTTTCATAATATTTTACGTTATTTTTTTAATTTTTCTTTGCCACAATTTGTTGAGAACTTCCTATAAACTTCCTTGAAAATTTTTAAAGTGATAAGTATACCTGTTTAAAATTAGTGTTATGTATATATTGTTAGTCACTTCATTTCGAAATGTAACCTGGAACTAGCAGTTGGATGTTTTAAATGGTCACGAGAGTCTGTTGAGTCCATATCAATTTGTTTTAATCTAAAACTATCTGAATGAATAACAAATAAATATTTTAGATATATGTCTTCAGCTGTACTTAAAAACAAACCTAAAATGACATTTTCGTTGCTATGAGTTATTGGGATCCGTTGCATTAAAATTGAAAAGAAAACTTTACACGTCTATTTGCGCGATATAAGAGTCGTGATAACCTTTTCATATCTAATCTATTGTAGTTTAAATTTCCACACAACCTTCTGTTATTATTAGTGACTTGTCCTCCACTGCACAATCGTAGAATTAAGTTCGGTGCTGAACAAATAGTGTCACCATGCTATACAGACAATAAGCTTTTTGACAACATTCATACACTTAAAGAAGAAATATGTTTATAGCAAACAAGATACGTGTTTTTGTCATATAACAATCAAAATTCTCAATCGTTCAAATGGTAAAAACCAACAATTTGTACAAACTTGGTAATGTGGTGTACATTACTTATGCTGACAGATATCGGAAGTGGAATGCTTGATAGCAGAAGACTGAGAGGATTGAATTCAAGAGAACAGGAAGAGAAACAGAGAGCAATTGGAATAACAAGAGAATTGAAAGAACCATGGAGTATGTAGAGGACAACTGATAGAAGATGTTCAAATAATGTACTTAATGTATGTTTTTCATATTTTACGAAGGCACTGAGTAATTTTACATTATATAATAGACTGGTTTACCTCACCTAGTCTTCTTCTACTACAGTACTACCAAGCTGTAGAACATCAAACAATTAAATTTCATCGAAACCATGAAACGAACAATATTAGCCTTTCATCAAAAACCGTGGACCATTAGACAGCCGTTTTGTTCCAGTATGGGACTCTTCAGCAGTGTGTACCCAAGGTCCCACACTCAGAACTCGAACTCAGGGCCTTCGGTCTCGCGTACCGACGCCCATACTTTAAATCACTGAGCCAGCAGGGTTAATGTCTAATTTCAACTATCTCATCTGAGGCTAAAAGATTGACGGAATACATAAATGAAAGTGTCACTTTACATTTAGGATGAGGCAAAAGGTTATTGTTACATAAAACGTACACATAATGAGATTCTCACTAGCAAACTCATATGTTTATACAAAAACCTATAAAAGGTTTACAAGCTTAGCTAGCATGATTTATGTTACTTTCATTTATCATTTAGACATTTTTTCACCTTTTCCGATCTTTTTTAAGCTGTTCATAAAAAGGATGAACAGTTGTATAACTATTCTTTCTAGTTAAATCAGATCGACTAAGTAGACGGTTTTGTATTATTACAGTCACTGATTTCATATCCAATACTAGTAATAGAATCACTCATTTATTGATAAAAGAAGTCAACTTTCAATAGCTATTGAAGTATAATAGTCGTAATTAGTCAGATCCACTGTTTAAGATTGTCGAAGGACTCTGACAATTTCCTCAAAGCATCAAGTAGCGGCAATGTAGAAATTAGTTGATCAATATTAAATCATTATGTAAACACTAGTTTGGGAATATACCTTATAACGTGAGCTCATTTGTGAAGGGAGTAGCTACAATTCTTCAGGCTGTTGCTGGACACAGATGCAGAATTGTTGGATTACAGATATACAGAAATCGATCAGTTCTGATTTAAACCAACCTTTCCTACCTTCGTCTATAGGTTTCAAGTCAGTAATTTGTTGATACAGGATTTCAAATTGCGTTTGCATATCAATTTTGTTGACATTTTTTATAGAACATGAAATTAAAATGCAGGAGAGAGAGAGCTCGACTTTCAGTCTTGTTAAGCCTTACACTTGACAGATTATGAATAGAATTTTTCCGTGAAGGTGGAAGTTTGGTTGAAAGAAGTAGAATATCATTTAACGCACAGTGATTTTTGGATTTTTTTTCAGATAAATTTTTTTCAGTCATTCCGTTTCATCCAATTGAATGATTAGTTTTAAATTGGTAATAATTACTTATTGATCTCTTAAAATTGATATAAAATGTAAGTACTTGTCGACAGAGCACCCTTTCTTCAAATTATGGACGTTAATAACGTACAAAATACATGGTCTATCGTTCTCACATTGTCACAGACACGGATTACGTGTTATTGAGTACATTGCATCTGCTAGCATTCTGATCATTTGGAGCGTTAAAGAGTGCCATGAAGGGGGAATGTACTGCCAACACGTAGTGCATGATCTTCATGTCCATAAAGATCAGAAGCCGTACATTAAATTTGTATGTTGGAGAAATGGCCGTAGAACACCTAGTGGATCCTCACAGACGAAGGAGTTAGTTTGAATAATGTTATTATATTGTTCATGAAGGATCGCAATGAACACTCAATGTCCGGCCTTCGTCTATTGTAAGTCTATTGAAAGTCATTGGACTGTTGTACGTAAGAAAGTGCATCACAATCATGAGTACTATTCCCTGAAGTACAGCAACAATTCCTGGATGTACAAGTTAACGGACGTGGAAATTGAAACAGACTGTGTGAGATATGCAATCTTTCTCAGGCGCTAAGTGAAACTGCTAATGGAAGCACTATGATTTTTTGTCGTTGAAATGCAATGTTTCATTCGTTTTGTGCCCGTGATCCACAACCACAATTACATGGATTCCATTATCCCATTTGCGGCGCGATAACGGAATAATAGATACGCCATTGTTAAGAACAATCGAAAATGTTAAGAGATCGAGTGTAGGCCCATTTTAGGGTCATGCACAATTAGATTTAAATTCTATTTTTTAATTCGTTACAAATTGTATCAAAAAAATTTTGTTAATCTCATTCTATATACCTTCTCCGTTTTTTTTAAACGACAGTCCCGCCATTATTGCGTTCAACATGAATTCTCTATGAAGTAGTTTAACAGTTTCATCTGATATTTTCCGTAATATTTCTGTAAGAAATTCACCAGCCTGTGTTCTTCAAGCACTAAAACGTAAGAAAACTTTTAGCCCTACAATTACCAACTTTTTATTGTCTGCGCTAAGACTAATTTGTATTAGTATTCGCAAATAACTAATATCTATTATCTTGGCATATGGCATTAACTGTGAATTAAATGAAGTACTATTTATCAGTGCCTGTGAACTCCTTTCCTACGTAAAATAATTCAGTCAATACTGATAAAAAAGTTTTTTGACCTTAAAGTGTTTACTGAAAATTGGTGCGAATAAGTTTATCATTAATGTTGATTTACTGTACCATAGGTTGGAAATTATGTACTGAGATCAGATCACTGTTACAACAAAATTATTTCTATGGGGAAGATCAAAAGAAATAACAAATTTTAATCAAGCCCTACTGTGATTAGGTTATATAGTCAATTGAGAATAATAATGATAATAATGTGATTATAGCCCACATATTAATGATACTGTTTTATGGTATTTCAAATGTCTATATCATTTAATGAACACTGAACTGTTTAACAAAATTCTAAAAGAATGTTTCAGTGTTTTTTACATCATTCAGCTAGACAAACGTAGGCTTCCATTTATTACATCTAAATCAAACGTTGCTAAACGTCAATTGATATAGTTGACGTTATTCGCATTTAGCAGTATAATCGACGTAAAAATTTATTATGTCAGACGTAAGCCTGTAAATTTGTGCTTAATATGACCAATATTTTAATTACTCGCCAAAAATAGTTATTCTTGTAACGTTTAGGTGTTTCATGTTCAATATTAACATATTCAAACATTGACCAGTTCCATTGAATCCACCGGATATCGAAGCAGAGCACAGATGTATTAAAAGTGAGGACCTTAGTCATACAAGGCTGACTACTCTCCCCCTCTCACTTTCTTCTGGTGGTTGACTGGATTAGAAGACCTTGACATCTGAGAAGTACAGAATAAAATGGACATGTTGGTTGCAACTAGACGATTTGGACTTCTCAGATAACCTGGTCTTTTTATCTCACGCACATGAACAAATTCAGTTCAAGACAACCAGTGTAGCAACAGCCTCTACAGCAGTAGGCCTCAACATACACAAAGGAAAAATCAAGATCCTGGAATGAAACACAGAGTAGAAGAAAGACATCTAAATGTTGTTGACTATAAAGTAATAAAAAACCTAATGTTTAAGAACTGAGATTCTTTAAAACTAAACTATCTACTGCTAACTTGTAGAAGCATTAACTCAAAATGGTTCAAATGAATTCACTTAATGTCTTCGCCTTAGACTCGAAGTTTTAAAATTGTATCCAAGTTTCCATTCCGCTAATAATTTGATTTATTTGTAACCATATTCTATTGGTCGTAAGGTTCTGTGGCAGTGTCCGAAATTGAAAGGCATACCGGAGAAGCACATTAATTTTTTATAGGATCTCTACTCAAACACTACTAGTCGAGTCAGAGCTCATGGAGAACTGTCATCGGAATTAGTTACTTCGAGTGGTGTTTGCCAGGGTTGTTTGCTATCTTTATTTGAATTTTTTGTTGACATGCTTTTAGAGATAACACTTTCATCTTCTGACTTTCCAGGTGTTGATCTTCTACCAGGATATTCCTTTGTTTACTTAGAATACGCAGATGATATATATTTGTTTGGGGAAAGCACTGACAAATGCAGTCGTTGGAACACCTTAAACAGCAATAAAAACATGATTTAGATGTGATCCAGTTGTGACATACAGTGTCCGAATTTGATACTGATACACCATATACTATGCACTAACCCCCCAAATGACTCTTTGGGCGAGAAATGATATTGGGGTACCAAATAAAATGAACAAATATTAGTTCATACATACACTACGCTAATCCTTAGGAAATTGATCCATTGACCACAATAAAATGCACTTGACCTTAAGGTCAATTCTAATTGACATCGATTGGGCTTTTCATTATGCTACTTCTGATGACGTCTCCAAACAAAATTCTCTACTAGGTAAAGGTGGTAAGTTGATTGATGGGGTAGTCAATCTTCATTAAATGAGGTGTTTGGAACACGTGTTATATATGTCCAATCACCGTCTACCTCGACGGGCAATGTTTTCTGGTGTAAGAGTAGGCTGGGAGAAAGCTAGGGACGGCCTAACTAAAACATGGCATCAGTTCATGAAGTCACTGACAATTGAACTCAGCCATGTCAGTAGATGCAGACTACCTGGTTGAGGTTCATGTGATTATCGTAACCAATGGTTAGCGACTTTGAACGACGTGGCTCAAAATCTCTTGTAATGGTGCAAGTGCATCCATTCTTTGTCTTCCCCCGAACTCTTCATAACTACCTTCGTGCTTTGCATTCACTAATCTATATTTTCATCCCGAATTATATTTTCGATGAGTGATCTTTCCCATTACCACTGACACTGTTACTACCTCTACTATTCTGGGATTCTGCCAGACAATTTCATCTCTGTTAGCTAATGGGGTATGGGGACCTGAACCGATGTACATACGTACCAGGTTCTACGTCCTGATTGCGTGACTCTGTATGTTTAATCCTTTTTTATTTACTACATATAAGACTGTTACCTTCATTGGTTTATTATTGATTTTTACAATATTATCTGACTTTGTTTTTGGAGTGTGAGTAACTAGAAACGATGAGAATATAATTTCCTATCCTACATTGCTGACAGCTTAGTATAACTGAGAAGTCATGTATGATTGATCTAACAGAACGATACATATGTATTTATATACATTCATCGAAAATCTTCTTTCATTTTTTTCCAAAAGAAAGAATGCAAATTTATTAGGCTAAATTTGGTTCAAAGACTCATTGATAGTGTTACAGCACAATGACAAAAATAAAACTATACCAAGTACAACTATTTATGCGCTCCTGAGAAAAATTCCTTCACTATTAAAAACAGGATTGAATTAGTCTTTGAAATTTAGCTACTCAAATCATTTATTGAATTTACTAAAGTAACAAAAAATGAATGAAATGTTATGTTGTTATTGAGTGTTAAAGTTGGCATAACCAGGTACAAAAACGACTTAAAGAATTCAATTTTCATAATAGAAGAATTAATTGAAAGTAAAATCTGACACAAAATTATTCTCCAAAGTGAATAGTCTTTCAGGATGGCTTTATATTCTACAAAACGAAGCAACGCTATTCATTTTACGTGACTCAATAGTAATAAACACTAACAATCAATTTAGACAAAAGGAATCATAGATTTGTAGTAAATTTGCATAATTTAATGTACATAGTGCCTGCATTTAAAGCTTAAGAATTTCTCATCACTTAATCATTAGAACAAAATGAACAAGAAATATAATTGATCACATACCATTTATATACAATATACAGTAACACTATCGAATTACTCATAACCTATAAATATTCAACAACAGCTGATTAACACCTATTTATATAATGGAATGGAAAACTTATTTGCAATGATCAATCACATTTAAGCTAGCTAACAGTTATCGACATTTATTTCATAATGAGGATAGATTATAACAACTGTATAAATGAACATTATGATCATTATAAAAATAAACAATTGTTTCCTTTAACCCTAATAACAATGAAAACATATTTACGTCTACAGCGTACAGATTTTGCCAGGATAAAATAAACAATATTTAAAAGAACTAACAAAATGTTCCTAAATATTTCCAACTACTTATAAGTAGATAAAAAAGGTGATAGAAAAAAACAGGGGTGAGTGGCCTCATCAAATTATGCGAGATTCTATTAACTTACTTTTTGTCTGTGAACAGTGTAGTAGTAGAGATAAATTTAGGTGGACACCATAAAATGTTTTGATTAGTAATCTGATGATAAAGTATGGAATAGGAAGTTGCTAACGTTTACTGCAGACGGCAATTGGTGTGCAAAATATTTCCCCCTGCTTCGGCAATAGAATTATCTAATTTTCCATATCTAAGTGAAATAAGACTTAAAAGCCAAGTAAACCAGTCGGGAATATGATTACTAAGCGAGGTCAACACACCTTTTCTACGGAAAATATCACGGTCAAATACCAAGAATAATGATATGGTTGTAAAGTCCCAGTCAGTAGAAAATTAGATTTCTGGCATTTCGTGACTTAGTGTAAGCCACTTCTTCACACTAAATAAATAACCGAATTAGATTAATAGAAGTGTAAATAGTAAAAGAGCGACGGAACGGAATATTTTTGGGACAATCAGAATGAAAATAAGTAGGATCATGCTGATATGTTAATTTTGTCAAGGTGATCTATTTGTGTGAGACCTGCTTGTTTGAATTTATATGTTAGTGGGTGTGAATCAGCGGTATTTATTATGTCATAAAACATCAAAAATTTAGTTTTATCATTTATTTACTTATTTAAACATACAAACATTGGTACAAGGAGGCACGAAATAGATATGCGCCACACTTCGCCATTCGATCTAAGTGAAGGCTGTGATACGACCCGGGCGCCCAAACCGAAGCAGATGCTTTTCCACGGAGGTCACTCCTAGGGTGTTTGAAATACAGGTCTAGTCCACAAGGCAATGGAGCCACCCTGGGAGATGAAGTCCCATGGCATCTGGTGACCAACAATATGCCCATATACCATTTCCCTTGGGATCCTTGAGCCCGTGTGCACCATTGGTTGAGAATCAGGGTTTTCCAACTCCCCTATGTGGATCCTCTATGTCCACCTACCCGGTTAAAGCACCGCACATTCGCTTTTTCCCCTCCCAATTTCGTAAACAACACCTTCGCCACGAGAAGGCAGTGAGTAGTACTTCCCTTGCAGCGGTTGTATGCACGTGGCCATTTGAGAGCATTTCGAGAGGGAGAGCTGACTCTTCCCACCTTCAGCCGTACCAGGGCATTCGGGGGATATTATGAATGTATCATTATTCCTATTATTAGCAATCTACCCGATCCTCAATCTATTCGAACTTATCAAGTCAAATCATGGTAATGATACATTAGTCGAATACTTAGATGATTAAGACACGGTTGGACAGTGAGTGAATTATTATAGATTGATTGAAAATTTAACAAAAAATACAAACCATAGGATTCTGGTACACTGAATGTAAAGTAATGTGCTAATAGAAAGAAAAAGTTCGACAATGTTCCCATGTGTACAGATGGATGTATTACCAAGACGTAGTTAAAATAGAACAAAATATGTACAATCCTCTATATCTTAGTTTTCAAGGCTTGATGACACAAACCATACTTGTACTGCAACGTGTAAATATTCAGAAAATGAAAATTGCCTAAATAAGAAAAATAAAACAATGTTTTATGACCAAACTTACATAAATTATCTTTACAGAATTTATTTTTTTCAACTTGACATTCAATCAAGATAACAGGATCAAGGCATAAATCATTTTGTTGATTGTTTGCATTAAATGAATATGCGAGTATTGAAATCTATGAAAAAGATAAGTTACAAAATAAACAGTTACTCTGAAAGAGTGAATATTGGATTATAGGAGAACAACAACAAAGACATCAGCTGAAGAACACACACATTGCCATTTCATTATTTTGAACTATTGTACCCTTCCTATGAAGAATTTTTATATATAGTTGTCGTAAAATTATTAAACGCTTAAACTACTGTTTTTATACTCGTCTATATGTAAGCTTTTTGTTTGATATATAAATTATCTTCAGAATGGAAGTTTGTCGAGATTGTAGTAATTTTAATAGTTGAATTCATGAGTCCATCTAAGCTGAAAACCTGAAAGCACTGGATGACTGTTTCGTCCTCGCCTGAGACTCCTCAGCAGTGCGCACCCACGATACCGCACGTGTGGCTCGAACCCAGGACCTTCGTTCTCGCGCGCGAGCTCTAAACCATACTAGGACGAAACGGCCATTTGGTACTTCTAGATTTCCAATGGTGGTCCAGCTTAGATCGACTCATGAAATTCACTATTAAAATTATAAATTGCTGCTGCCATTATTATTGTTTTTTAGTTTCGGAATTATGATTATTCAATTATTTCCACACTGCTTTGTTTTAGTATTACTTATGAATGAGTTATGCATACACTGTGATTGTCAGTGGTGTTGGTATGTTGAGGTCAGATATTTAGAAGTACATACTTGTACAAGTTTCGAGTCATCAATGAATATAGTACTATATTGAAGATATCTGCTTACTAACTTCGTTTTCTGACTAAACACTGAGTTGAAAAGAGATTTAAGGTCTGAGTCGTTACTGGTTATTCACAGCGTCATTGGTAAAATAGAAAATCGTCAGTCCTACAATCACAGAGCAAATTAATGGGGAATTGGATTAGATAATACAACTACCCATCCCCTTATAAAAGGCCCGATTACACAAGTCTCAGCACAATTCAAATATTTGTTCTGTTTGATGACACGGCAACATAATACATACCTGAATACAATAGTAATTTACACTATTTACACTATTTTTCACTCATAAACTAGGACCGATGATTCGTGTACCCGGTACTTCGTTTTTCCCTTAACTTGTGTTCTTGTATGTTAATACTGTTAGTTAACTAGTCTGCTGCATGACCTGGTCTTATTTGTATATAAATGAATGTTTGAAATGTAATAACGATCTTGAATTGGTGATAATTGGTCTTGTGTTACTGCCTTCCGTTCGGGGCTAGTTACTATTAAGCCAACTATAAGCCGTAAAGTATCAGCTCTCTCATCTTTGTTGCTGATTGGTTGCTTAAGGTCGACTGTGCGTATTGATCGGTCCTAGAACGTAACAAATTAATTACGTCACAAGAAATAATTATGTTGACACGAAACAGTCACTTATGTTCTACTGATTGACTAATCACAAATTATATAGGTTGGAAATGATCAACAAGAAACCATGAACCTATATGTTTCATGCTGATGGTAACATCAAAACAAGCTTTATCTCCTATCTCAAGCACTGGACGGTACGACACTGATTACTTTTTAGTGATGACTAGGTTGTACAAAAGTATGATTAGATGAAATCCAAAACAGTTTGTATGCATCAAAGTCTAAGAAGAATATCTTTTTAAAATTCCCTAAAACACATGTTGATAACGAAAATGTAGAAAATCACTTGTAATTCGCGTAGATATTTGTCTCGGTTTCTTTTAGAAGATAAAACTTTGATTGCGTTTGAATTATTTTGAGTCTAACTATCAGTTGTTAGCCAGAATAAGATGTTACCCTTAATCTTCACCAGACAATCTAATACACAATAATACAAACCAGTATATTTTAGACTTTTGTTGAAACTAATTTGTCATTAGAATCCTGCTTAAGTTGATATTCACCTATAAATCCTAAAATAAGTTTCGAGGATCCTACAAATGTTAATATAGATCATCTATATAAGAACTGCAGTGGAAACAAACAGTTTCTCAAATAGTAGATCCGGAAGTTTCTAAAGACATTGAAAAAGAAAATACTTTTGTAAAGTGTCAGCCTCCATTATTGAAAAAATAACTATTAGGGTTACCCCACGAAAATCTGAATCCGAGCTTCTTCACCTGCTGGAGTTATTTTGAATTTCAGTCCTTGAGATTTCTACAAATATGATATCTACGTTAATAAAATCATGTGTGCTTACAGATTGTTCACACAATGATCGCGCAATATAGTGTACAGAAAAAGAGATAATAATTTTGAAAATATCTAAGTAAGAAAAGAAGATTACTTACATCACTCGACTTGCAGTCATCTGGTAAAAGAGAAGAGTCTGTAATGAGCACTGCTCGGGCACACCAACTGTGAAGGAAAACATAGAGTTAATTATGAGTATTGAGCAGCCAATTAAATTTCTATAGAATAGTAGAATTAAAGTGGATGCGGTTAGGATGCACTGATACTGATACACAAACTTCCCATACGCAAGAGCCTAACCAACTACTGAGTGGGAAGGCTACGAGAAGAAAAGGAAGCCAATTGAACTAAACCGATTCATAAGCATAACTATTCATTTGCATATGTATCTACTTAAAAAAATTATTAATTGGCCAATCACATGCACTTGTCATTAGGATATTTTTGATTGACACAACATAGCCTTCTCATTTGATGACCTTTGATTGACCCACTGTATCAGACACTTTCAATTAATATTTTACAAACAAGGAAGAACATTCTTGTGAGGGGTTAAGGAACAAGGTGTTAAGTTAGTATCGAAGATTTTTATTTTTAGCTCTTCTTCCGTTATGGCGAGGCAGTATCACTTTATCAGAAAAACTTATTACAGTTGATTAAGCAACTTCGCCAGTGAACTTTACATTCTCTGTTATTCAACAAACCCGACTGGCATGGTAAGACCCTAAAGAATAAGTATACTTACATACGCCTGTTAACCCTCGTTGAGGAACATAGACTGCCAACCGGCATTCTCCATACAACTCTGTCCTGGGCAATCTTTTCCAGTCGCTATTCATCCTTTTAATATCTGCTTCCAATTATCGATTCAGTGTTCTTTGGCCTTCCTCTTCTCCGTTTCCCATAAGGATCTCAAGCTAGCAGCTTGATAACTTCCACAGTGTATGTCCTATCGACCTCCAACGTCAGTTCCTAATTTCCTCTTCAGTTGGAAACCGGTTTGTTCTCTCCCACAGTAGGCTGCTGATAAACGGATATTGAGTATCATTCCTAGACAACTGTTTATAAATACTTGTAGTTTTTGATGATGGTTGTGGTAATTCTCCAACTTTCAGCTCTATACAGTAGAACTATGTTGACGCTCGTATTGAAGATTCTGACTTTGATGTCATTTGACAGTTGTTTCAAGTTTCATATGTTCTTCAACTGTAGGAATGCTGCTCTTGCTTTTCCAATCCTTCCCTTAACATTTGCGTCCACTCCTCCTTCATCGATGGTGTTGTTTAGATACGTGAAAGTTTCCACCTCTTCCACAGCTTCTCCGTCAAGTGTGATTTGGTTGGTAAAGAATAAGTCTTCTAAACGGTGAAGCTGGAATAGATCGTCAAGATAAGCCATTACGACCAATCCTCTTAAATTAACAACTATGATTAGGGTATGGTTTGCCAGGTAATCGATTCACTCAAATATTATTTATAGAATTATGTGTAATATTTGGAAATTTTAAATACGACCAACAGATAATGATAAAGATAGTGATATGGTATATATATAGCGCGTAGCAAATCGCATATCAGTATCAGATTCCGGACACAGCCCGTCACAATAGATAGTATTTGGTTATTTAGTAGAAAATAACTACATTTAAGCTACTCTGATAAAAGTAAGCGATCAAATGAACTAATAGATGATTAAAGTTGACAAAAACACATGAGAATCTCATAAAGACAACTATAAAAGACTATGATAAAAGTACACTCAGAGGTCAGTTTATTCGAAATTATCAAGTCAAATCTTGGATTATGGTGATGGAGATATATGTGCATAATGAGGATAGTTTTTGTCAGGGAGAGCAATAAATTACACCTTTTTCCTACCCTATCTTTTCAATTTTCATTGATGAATATATATGAGATTGAGTCTAAGACTTGCAAATCTAAAGTTATGGTAATCGCTGCAAGACTTGAAGGCTCTAGTGTATACAAAAGTGGAAAACTAGAGTGAAATAACTATTCAGTGGCCCTCTACGGTAGGTAGATTTAAGTGGACGCCGAGTAGTTAAGAGAATTGCGTATATGACCATAAAAAATGATAGTAACAGATTCTAGCGTTATAAGCAAGCAACTCACTGATTAATAAAATCACTAATCCAAGAATATGGTAAACATTCTGGACATAAAATAACACATTTTGTTCTTATTTTTCTACCATTAGATAAATAAACAATGAAATCATCATCAGTATTATTCTTTGGGATTGACGCAAACTTTGACGACGATGGAGATGATGATGAAGGGTCAGTTTCTGTTGTTATCTGTTCATCTTTCATATTGGTGGACATATTCTCAACGGATTGAGTTACTGCATCTACCTCTGAATTTATATACTGAATTTTTTTTACTTTACAACCAAGGCAAAATGTCGTACCGAAAACAGCTGACATTCTGAAAATGAAATATTATTATTTGTAAACAAAGAAAGATAATACTATTCATAGGAAATGTCAGAGTACACTGTACATTATTATAAAAATTAAATAATTCATTATTCAAATGTTTTTAATATACTCTTAAAGTCGTAGAACAATATGTCGAACGAGAGAATTCTTTTGAAAAAGTTCATTTTCAAAGCTTTAAAAGCCTAAACAAATCCAATTGTAAAATGTACTATTCAGTACACTTATGTATCGCCCTACCCCACTGACGTTACTACTGAGTGAAAGACAATTTAGTACACTTGACCGATGCTGTATGTATTTATCGAATCACCTACTCCTAGGAAGTTATATATGCAGGGTGCTTAATAAAACAAATACTACCCGAGGGCCGAGACTAGAACAAGTGAGGCACTACTCAAAAACTAGAACTTAATTGATCTAAATTATTATCCAGATACTCAAACTGAAAAAACTGGGGCAGGATTTAAGCTGAGAGCAGTTGATTAAAAAGTCAGTGATTATATCACAGAGCAACATTCATGCTAAAGAATTTTTGTCATCACTATATGGTAATCCTAGGAAAAGGCCTAATAAACAGTATTTTTATGCCATGAAGCGGATGTAGTTTAAGGTGACTTTCCGTGCCATCTACGGATGAGGAACATAATCACATTTCAGTTAACAATAAAACAAGGAAAATAGCACTGACCGACAGTATCCTTGAGTCAAATCTCCACTGCCATACATTGGCCACAAAATTGGATAAGGTCCAAATCGACCCATAGAGAATAACAATCGTCGAATTCTGAAAATGGCCTATCGAAAGCAAACAAAGATTTTAAAAAAATATGTTCACACTTGTTAAATACAATGTTTTAAGTGTGAGTTGGAGTTATGAAACCGACAGAAGACCTAGTTACTAAATTTCATGTTAGTCAGATTTGTGAACAAGGTAGTATTTGTGATTTTCAGGGAACGAAAACTTTGGATTTCATTTGAACTCATATTATAGTAAGACTTTATCACTGGGTTATTCAGACGGTGAATGATCTCTCACAGGACAGAAAATTTGATCAGCACTAAGAACCAGACAACATGACATTGATTACAGAAATGAATATACATCTTTGGAAATATAAAAACAGGAAAGTAGTTCCTCAGTGGTAGGAAAACCCGAGTTATATTGCCAGGAAAATGATTCCTAACCCCATAGGGATAAATCTTATTGTTATCATACTCCAGTATAATCAACAATAAGGCATTTCCTGAAACCTGAAAACGCAGTAGAGTTTCTTACAATATATAATCAGATGTTTTGGATTTAGAGTTTCCGGCAAAATTGGGAATTGTAGTTTAACAGTTAAGACTTGTTTTTCAACAGTCGGGTTTCAGGATTTGGTTTAAATAAATAAATAGATAAGTGATTATTCCAGTTTTTCCACTGATTAGGATTCAGAGTTAGATATACCAGCCTGTACTAAAATAATGTGTTTGTTCAATTTAATCAAGTAAAACCTCAGAGGACAACTGATTCAACTGGCAAAGGACGACAAGGTTATTGTCATAGGTAAATCAGATGTCATGTTTAATTACCCTCCACGATGGTGTACTAAAGATGGTTCACAAAAAATTGTTCATTGCCTCCAATCGACAAGCAGTAATACCATGGAAATTAAACTCTAATTACTGGCGTTTGTACTTTTTATTTAGACCAACAGTTGTATACCTCAAGTTAGTTAGTCCGGATGATTCACACGATGAATTGCCAATTTTTGTCATAGAGTCTGAACTCGCAGATTAACTGATATAGGTACACGTTATATAACTACTGCATACAATGTGAATAAATCACAAAAAAATATACCTAACATCTGTTTTTCATTCACCAGTTTAATTATTGGTTAATAATAGCTAAGCTTACTTTATAATTAAGCTCGAACAACCTTTTATGTGTAGGCAGAGACGGTCACATATACCGACAATATGTTACACACCATAGCAAGAATTAAGCTTAGAGATTTTACGTATGATCTTTTCAGAGGCAATACGACTGCTTAAACAGATGAAGTAATGAGTACGTGATTTTTTCGACCGAAACTGAAATAATCACGAAAAGTAGTCTGTTAACATTATTCTACATCTCTGAAATGAAAAGTATTCTGAGGCTATCACTACAATTCTTTAGAACAAAGTAGTCACATCATTTTTCTATCTAATACAATTATATTAACTGTTTGAACTAAAAGACTAATATTTGAACGAAGAATATTCTTTTCGATAAATTCTCTTCAGGTTCTACAATTATATATCCAAATTAATA
>NC_031497.1:5875262-5908367 GCF_000237925.1 Schistosoma mansoni
AATATTCTTCGTTCAAATATTAGTCTTTTAATATGATTGGGATTTTTAAACGATTAAAATGTTTGAACTAAATTGAATAAAAGACGATTGATGAGACAGACAATCGCAATTTTCATTCATACGAATGATCTGTTAGTAAAAATACTAGGAAGGGAAGAATATAGAATCATATAACAGGATATTTGTGGTCTATAAATGACAAAAACAAGAGAGCAAGATTATTGACTTAAACAGACTTCAGCGCCAACAACCCTAAATGAAATTACAGTTATCAAAACCCCATATCCACTGAAGAATGATAAGGTTGAGTATAATGAAGTATTAAAACAAATATATTTCATATACTTCAATAGCTATTTCACTTCCTCCTTATCATATACATTGAAATAATAAATGATTGAATGAATACGTGACTGAAGAAAATTTTCCACTTGAACAGCATTACAAAAATCAAAATTCCACAAAATACATTAGCCGCCAACAAACTTTGTTACGTTACCCTAAGAAATCGATCGCAATTAAATGTAGAGATTATAGAAACATCGTAAGGAAATGGGATTCCTATGTTTTAAAATATCAGTAGTCACTGTTTTCATACAGCTAGACCAACAACAGTTGATCACTTTCAATGGCCTCAGATCTGATCGATTTTTTGAGAGGGAAACCTGTAAGCCTAGAAATTTACCGTTGGCAAACATACGTAAATGTTATCATGAACCCATTTCCAATTAAACTGAACAAAAACCACTTGATAAAAAGTTCACTCACAATAAAAAATATACCTCACCTCTTTAGTTTTAATCTGTTGATTACTGAATGATAGATTAGTTATCAATAACTGTTGGGTAAATTTATCAAGTTTACGTTTTTCAGTTAATAAATCTTGAAAAGGTCGATCTTCGTAAGCTTAAATGAATTTAATGTTAAAAGAAAAAGGTAAGCAAAAAAGAGAAAGAAGATCAGTGAGGAGCAAATAAAGTAATCAAATGTACAAATACAAATGAATCAGTATCAATTATACTACAATTAATTATTGTATAACAGTTATGATCAAAATAAACTAAATGCATTAAGCAAACTAATGGCAACAGACAGTTACATTTGTTAAAACTTCTAAATTAATTAATTTTAAATAGGTA
This sequence comes from Schistosoma mansoni, assembly GCF_000237925.1. Lineage (NCBI taxonomy): Eukaryota > Metazoa > Platyhelminthes > Trematoda > Strigeidida > Schistosomatidae > Schistosoma > Schistosoma mansoni. The sequence goes on from NC_031497.1 coordinate 5,876,402, forward strand.
AACTGAAAGAATACGAGTACAGTTTAACAGTTATGGAAATTGAAACACGTTACGTTTGCTTCAGATAGAATCGACAGAAATCCGTTTCTTAGTTAAGAGAAAATAGTAACATAAAGGATCCAAGCCAAGAAACCGTAGTGAACTGACATTTTCAACACAAAAATATATGAAATGATATTAAGAATGGCAGTGGTATATCATGTATAGAATAAATCTCTCACCGCAGTCAACACAAGTTAACTGTCAACATACTTATCCAAGTGAAGCGTTGAGCGTATCTTGCTTCATCGTTTTTTGATGTAAAATAGGTAATAATATGAACTACTTCTGAGGTAAGGAATGACGACTGATATATACAATTATTGAGTGAGAGAATAGTTCCTGAAAAGTTGGTAGCAAGAAAGGCTGTATTTAAGATGAAGTTACTAACAAAATTGATGACATTTAGACACTTATAACGAACAACGGTCGATATATCAATCCTAGATAAAAATCCGTGGGCTTTCATATAAGGAGCTTAGTAATACGACAACCTAGCGAAACACTTGCTACACTGGTTTGTACTGTCATAAACCAATAGACAGGTTCATCTACATAAAATGTATCACAATGAGGCACCGTGATAACGTACTAAACACTACACAATAGTAAGGGAAAATGTAAGTTGACAGATGTATGAAGTTACCATAAATTAACAAGAGTGATACGAGTAGCTAGAGTAAAAGAACAAAAGGGGTAATTTGAACAACCCTACCGATCTTCCACTTGTTCTGGATATTGCGTGTGTGTATATTAACTGTTGCTGTGGTTGTCAGGATTCCTTCTGACAACTATTAGACATCCGTTTTGTGACTTCCTAAGAATTTCAGGCTTCTCTATGAGACGTCACAACTATTCAATTCAAAGATTTCAAACTTTCAGCACAGATTTTAGATAGTTTACGTCGTTTAAATGACATTTATGTTTAACGTTCTTTTAGTAAGGTTTTTATACGGCATAGGACTGCTAATCTTACGCCTAAATCACCTTTATCTTGGCTTAGAACCAGAAGTAACCCTAGAAGCTCTGACTTTAGATAGAGTCCTTAGTCATAATACTTCTTAAAATATTTTTTTATTTTCAATTTTTTTCTCATTTACATTAGAAATGATGATGACGAGATCAAGCGCAATCTCAGCATTTAATTTAATTTCAATAATGTCTTGTACGTCTTTTCACATTAAAATTAGTAACCCGTGTAAAGAAAAAATATACATGAATTATCTTTACCTGCCAGTTTATTGATATTTATATTAATAGAAATGAGAAAGAATGTACATTTTAATTTACATTCACAGTTTCTAGTCTTGTTGACAGTGTAATAAGAAAACATGTTGTTTTAAATGTCAGTTCATACAAATATGAATTTTTTTTCATTTTTGTAATCACCTTCTAACAAGTACTTTGTGTAAGAAAAATCAGACTAACTAGCTTACATTATCATCAATTTTTATAAGTCACAACTTTATTCTTATATAACTGATAAGTAAATGCTTTACACTATCTGTTTGATTAACTTTATGAGGCTCTTTTTCCCGACTAACTGTTATATCCCGATAACAATAGTGAATGGTAACTTTGGGATCCATTTATGGACCAATATTATGCATATATTTTTATTCTATAATCGCTAAATAACTAAACTATTCATATCCATGTTACCCTTATTATAAGCTTTATTTTGACCTATAGACTATTATTATACGATTTACCATTCTTGAGTTATCCCTAGTCTATTAATTGCAGCCTCCCACATTCACAGCCATATTTGGCTAAATCTCGTACGAATGTTATTTTCTATTTTATTGGTACGATGTGGTCAGTCCGTTTGGTATATAAACTCAGTATGTTTGAAATACAATGATTCATACCGCAGAGGCTGTTATTGGTGTTCTGGACTTAACTGGCTGGGCTAGGCAGAAGCAGGACCGATAAGCACTCTAGACTGCTCGTACGGTTTTCGTGTGTCACTGTTCCAATTGATAATTCACTGCTCTCTGATTGGCGGTTTTATCACGTCATACGTTAGCAAGGCATCCACTCGGCCACAAGCTATAACACCAACTTTGAAATGTTTGTCTTGAAGTTAGTCAATCGTCACTGAACAGTTATTATTTAATAAGATTGTCTGAAAAGCCATTAAAAATAAAGAGCCATTAGTTATTTTAACGAAACATACTTACAACTTCATACGAGTTCGTATTGATAACATTCCGGCCTTATGTTATATCTTGTCATCGCTAATTGCTATGTCAGGATCGCTTATTACTTATATTTGTAAAACTAGAAACCACTGCAATTCCCACGAAGCGAAGTAAGACAATCAAGAATGGTACACGTGAAAACCTATTAACCCCAAAACACGACGACAACCTTAGTTGCAAATACACTCATCGATATATTGATTATACACCCATTTCGATTATTAATTAGGATGAAATCGCACATATAAAAAAATACTTAGTTATAACAAATCATACGCTGCATGTCATGCTGAGCACAGTTAAGGTAAATAAACGCAAGAATTTAGTATCTTGAACAAAACGACCACACTTAAATAAGTTAAAGTTATACCGAATAAAATATCAAACTGGGAAACAAAATAAATACTATACTGAGTAATTATATTACACTGAATTGAAAACGTAATTAATCTTGACAGAAAATCACAATGGGTAAAAGGATGTAATTTCGCTTTTTAATCCCGTCATATCAATATGAATTTAACGTACATCAAAACACAATATATATGCTTAAGAGTAAATAAATACATAACATTAACTTACCACAATAATCTTCATCTTTTTCAGAATGTGTCGTACTGCCTTGAGTATCATTAATGATTAAATGAAAACACCATTCGAAAAATGCACCTAACGATCTTTTTTGATGTAAACTTAATAAACGTGTTTTAAACACATCAGAACGACAAACGGGAATCTAATATAAAAAAGATGTGATATATGCATATACTCATTAATAATAAAACCACAAATCAATAACAATAAGATAGTTCACTAATAAAAAATTGGAGGATACTTTTTAGGGCAAACATCCAAATTCAAATAATACTGGAGAGCTAATTCAGTATTAAGGACCAAACGAAAGATCTTCAAGATCTAACAATGACAATGTTACTATGGAGATTATTCAGCCAAAATGACACAATCTTCATTCTCTAATATTTTTTATTGTAATATTTTGTGAGAAAACCATGCAACTAAAACTGTACAACCTCAACAACTTAAATAAAATGTAAAGTGATGATAACCTGCATATGAGTTTTTAGTAATTTGAATAAATTTTAATCGTAAAGGTGTGCAAAAACCAGCTACACCATAAACCAACAAAAATAAATAGAAAATTTGTAGTCACTCACTTTTACTACACGACCCATACAATTTGTTGAGGAAGATTGATTATCAGCATCATTTGAGACTGTTCCAGACTGTTGTGTGCACTCGTTATTACCAATATAAGCTAACAGGCGTGATACAAAGCGAAATTCTAGATATCTTGTTACATCAGCACGTTGAAGCGCAGTTACTACAGGACTGTGTGAATAAAGTATCTGAAAACAAAGAGAGCAATCACAATAATGTATAAATTGGCAATATAGCTCATGAAATTCAAAATGTTCATTCTTGAAAACTTAATAAACAGTAGAACTAATCATATTTTAACCGTTCTGCTCTCGTTAACTCACACACCTATTAGTTATAATTTAATTTCTACCAAGTAATTTTTCTTTTGTTAGAAGACAGTCGTATCTTTCAGAGATGTAATTTACGATACAACTGAATGGTTAGGAATAAATTTGTTAGAAAAGTAAACTATTTGAAGGCTATAATATTGTTCAGGTTCAATACTAGGACAGTAGTATAATGAATGAAGAATTGGTGGGTAAAACCAATTCATTGTTTTGTACACAATCACACAGTACCTCTGTAAACTATGAAAATCATACACTAAATACATCATTTGCACATATTCATTGAGTCATCTTTTACATACTCCATCATCCCTCCCATTCTGTGGCTGTTGTTCTCTGTTTCCTTCCTGTTTTCTTTATTTCAATCTTCTGCCGGTAAGCCTTCCACTTCCAATTCCTACTACATACTACTCATGTCTGTCCGCATAAGTAGCTCACACAATAGTAGTAATCGTAGTAGTGGAATTTTGATAGATTGTTAAATGGTTTGTGACCTAGGCTGATGACAAGACACAGGTTTAGGTTGTTATCTGATTTAGTAAGAAACATTATTTTTCCGCTGAAACTGTACGACTTTAACTGGTTGAGATCTATATTTCAACTATCGAAATTTTCTAATAGTTTAGCCAATTAGTGTGGAACAATTATTTATATTTCATGTACTCAGTTATGAGCCAAACGTCTTTACCTCCTAATAGCTAGTGATAGTATTAGCCAGCACAAACAAATTTTTTTGGGAAAGCATTAGAATACGCAACACGGTTGCTGAAAGATGAGTGCCATCACTCATGTTTAGAGATATACAAATAAGTTTTATCTGACTATTATGTTTAAAAGACATCATATTAAGGTAGACCATGTCTTTCTGTAAGGTAAATGAGTGGTCACCTGTTGGGCGTTAACTAAGTTTTTTTTTAGTGAGCACATAGAATCGATTGAAAAAGTGTATATTGATCTTATATGCACTTGTGAATTTAACTGAATGATAAGAGTAAATCAGATAGCACAGTTATTGGACAGTAGAATTTATCTGAGTTCATTCACATTGTATATATGTATAGAATTTGAACCAGTGATCTGAAAGTTGAAAGTCGAGTTCCCACCCCAATAATCTAAGTGTAATTTATAGTTAGGGATTTAATTATATGAAGCAACTTAAACTGCTACCTTGACGCAATGGCCATACTTGACAATAATGATGACCTGGTTGCACTATATTGGATGAAACATTTGTTCCTTTAGGTTTTATCATGACAGGGAAGTCAGTTGAAGAGCCGTAAGGGTAAAATCGACAAAATCGAAGTTTCAGAGCAAATTCGTACTGTTGACTGTCATGAAGCGTGATGACAGCAGGGTGTTCCCTTCAAAGAACTAACATCTGCAGAGATGCTGACTTCCTAGATAGGGTTAGAAAAGGTTGGGCCTAAGAATAACACAATGCATTGACCCAAAGTACGGATCTAGCATATATGAAACTACTGAAAAATGTTCGAGTAACAAGAATTAAGCCATATCACAGGTTTAAACTCCGCTCAAATTACCTCATTTTCACGCCTAGGTAGTATTACTGGTCCTCATATAGCGTGACTTAGTGCTTGGTGCATAAACTTATATTTGGAAAGTGAGTTTATTAACATTTTCCTCAAATGACAGTAGTTGCTCAAAAGTTATAGATACCATCCGATTGCCAAATACAATATAGGGAAGGTACAGCAGGTGACCCCATTTGAATGCTTAAAGCAGAGTCAGCTTTATGCATGCTTTAAATGAATAATCCCATTAACTGTAGCGAAACGTGTTATTGAAATTGATGAAAAAATCAGACTTAATAGTTACTACACGTGTACTTAACAATGACACTGACATTACCTTTGGCACTATGTCTATATCATGTAGACGCACAGCGTTTCGTAGTTCAGACCGAGACCATAATTTTTGGCATTGAACAATCTTATCAGCGTCATCAGATTTCTGTTCGGTTACTGTAACAACATTTTCATGTTCATTCCTATTGGATTTCTCTTGTTCTTCTCCAAGCTCGCGAATTACACTAGAAATTTCAGTGCTAATATGTTCGTGTTGGACAATGATATCACTAGATAATGCCATTGTGCTTGGCGAGTCATTATTAACTTTTCTGCTGACATTACTAGAGTTTTCAGCATCATTATCATCATGGGAATCGAAACTCTCGTCACAGCTATCACCAATAGTAGTAATAAAAAAAAACAAGCAACAGTACTGAATTATTATATCACTACAAAATGTGTTAATATTGGCATTAAACAATTAATTTACAACTTATGAGAACTTATCAGAAATCAACATGAGTTATTTCAGTGACGATGGTTTTTTACATGGCTACACTGAACTGAACAAGTTGTCTTCAATTAGTTACCATCTGCTCATACCGTTTTAGGTTTCAAGACCCTATTTTAATCTACTTTTAGTAGGTATATCAGCATTTACTGATACTCCAACCAAAATAGGTATACGAGAAATGTGTTTTATTAGACAAAAAATATTTCATCAGTAAAAAGGAGATGTTATGTGGTGGGAAAAACATTTTCACACCTCTGAATTCAAAAGTTTTACATTAGACTGTTTGGAATGATACAAAATCAAATACTAGATTGAAATTTTAAAAAACAAATAATACTCACCCTAGAAACCATTCTGATGACTTGTGAGTGACTAAAGGAGACTCAATCCCGCTGAGATCTAAACATTTATCTTTGATGATTGGAAGACTTTTGTGGCAGCCAGGTTCCTAACAAATCATAATGGAGATATTTAAAGTAAGAAATGAACTTACAATTTGACTAAGAAGTTTCTCGAATTCAGGGAATCGTAAAGATGCAAGGACTCCACCATAATAAGCATTTCTATGGTATGTTAACATATAAATCATGAGTCAAAATTACCGATCGATATGAAGAATTTGTTTTCCCAATATTGATAAACTTGCAGAGATTAGGGATTCACTTAAGCCTGGAATACGAAGGGAATAATTTCCGTGAATCAGTATAACTTTCCAGTAAAGTTTTAGCTAAAGCATTGGGCGACGAAACTATAACTTGTGGACGAAGCAATCAGATTAAGGATAACAAGTTTTGGATTTTGGCGAAGAGTTCATCCATCCATTTGGTTCAAGAGCATTTTGGCATTTTAGTTTATGTCAGCTAGTGATGAAAATCTTAAATCTAATTCTTAACCCTAACAATGAACTGTAAATCATAATCTTTATTCTTCTCATAAGCTAATAACTCATCTAGCCTTAGTGGACATTCCCAAGGCCACTAGAGTCATTTAAAGGTCATCGGAAAATTGTAACCGTAAAGAACCTCAGTGTATCTAGTCGGACCCATGAAGAGCCTTTAAAACTAACATTCTTTTTTCCTCAACAATCCATTAACTCAACAGTGACTAAAGTAACCAGACTGACATAACAGCCTAGTTTTGGGGAGTGAAGACTACTGTGTACACTTTGTAAACATACATATATGTTTAAAAAAGAATTATTGTGTTGCTTTTTGAAATTAAAACATGATGACCAAGCTGTAGACACAAGGGATTCTGTAAGGAAGACATCCTGTCCAAATTTTTTGTTCACCGATTGCATCGCAACTCTTACACACAACAACTAGGTACTATAAAGAACCTTTTATTTCTATTAGTGTAAATAATTTTGTCTTCTATAAAACATTTGGATGCAAATAAGAATCAGGGAAAAGACCCAGCAAATACAAGTACGGTAGAATGCTTGAAGTAAGTTACAGAAAGCAAACGAAATGGTGTTATGACGCTAATTTAATATAAACTGAACAAGATAATAGTCATATGAAGGAGAAAGTCTATATAGCTAAATGCCCTACTAGTTTGACAGAATACAGGGAATATAAACAGCGACTATTCAACGCTAAGATTCAGTTGAATATTAAAAGTCAATGGTGTAACATAAGGATTTTCCAACATACCTGTACCGTCAATGACACAATCAACCCGCTCCGGGAAATCCATTCGAAAACGGTAACACTAATAACCTTGACAAAGGACACATTGAAGTTGATGAAAGATTCAAAGTCCAGTTCCACATATACCTTGGTAGCGATCTGCGAAACCATTTTTGCTAGACTCGTGCTATGATTTCAGGGAACACTCATCGCTTAAATACTTTATGAGTAACCAGTAATGGCCCCGTTCACTAGTAGGTTGTTTCGTTTGTTAGAGTGAAACGGAAACTTAGCAGTCAGTTGTTTATTGCCACTGGATTATGACAGCACTGCTTTGATTATCCGGAAATGCAGAAGATGGATTTGATCGAAAGTAAAATGTTTTTTAGCAGCAAGTAAACCCCCAAAATAAATAGTTCTGTAAGTCTTTAACATTTGCAATAGCCTCAATAATTTGTGGCGCCAATGAAATATCACTGGGCCCTTGCCAAATCATCCGACAGTTAAGCTAATGAATCTTAAACAGTTTACTGATCTTTATCAAGGTCAAAGATGTGTGTTAATCAGTTTTACTCCACACTTTGTTCTTGTACGTACGCTTACTAGTACATTTCCATCACAACGTTGTTAAAGCTATACAGTCACCGAAGCTACCACAGTATCTAGATATGAAGGAAAGGTAACTCACGTTAGGTACAAACCAAGAGGTATCATTTCGACGAAAACTGAGTAGTCACGTGATTACTTTCCAACTCGTGACAGCCCAGAAACATCGACACAGATCAATGATATTGGTGACCTACGAGTTTTAGCGGATGCGAGCTAGCCGGAGGCACTCAGTCAAACATCCGCGTCAGATCATCACTCAACAAACCGTGCCAAGCATACTCCTCATTAGGTAGTCAGAGTAAACTACATGCTTCTCGACATAATGACTACCCATCAACCATACCTTCCAAATTTTTTATTCTTGGCTTCTAGTTTGATTTGATTATGTATCATCGATTTCAAAAGTGGTACGGACAACAGAAACTCAAAACATCAGTGAAATCTTTAGTAGTTGTACTGTAGTTCTGAAGATGATAAGGTAGCATTGAGAAATAAAGATACGTAGTAAACAATTGAAACTCAAATTCCATACTGAGTAAAAGTTTGACTAATTTCGTGCATTTTGGAAGAAACGCGCAAAAGACCTAGAAATAATAATGATCTGTGTTTTCACTCAGAATTTCGGGAAAAAAAATAAAGTTCCAGAAAGATACCAGTATTTTTACTATTTTGGGGAAGTCGCCGAAATGTACACTTGGGCAGAATATGCCGAACCTCAGTAAACTAAATACATTAATAATCCGAAGTTTCAAATGACTTTGGAGAACTCAAAGTTCTGCTAAATTTTTCCTGAATACCTCAAAATTTGAGGTTGCAACATAGTTTTACTCTGAACAACTAGCTGTCTGCTAGTTTCCACCAAAAATTTGTATCTATTGTTCATTGCACAACTTGTTCTTCATGATACTCTAGAAACTTGACTTTACCAATTTTGTGATAACAAGCCACAGACTAAACACTTTGAAAGTTGATTTATTGACTCTAACCTACAAACGACAGCTGAAATTCATAGGAATTTGGTTTTGGTGGTGACCTTGTCTGTTCGAATAAATAACGGATGGTTAGATGAGCTCGTTAAAGCGTCTGCTCTAGTTAGTTTTATCTTGCTATGGAATACTTTTCTTCCGGAAGCTGACTAGTTGAAACTTTTCTCGTCAGTATCACTCTGTATACAACTAGCTACATATCTTACCAGCCATCATTTACTATTTCTTTGTTTGTCCTGTAGTCCCTCGTTAGGATAATTAGCATATCAGTCCCCGTCAAACTTTACAAAGCCTAACTGCAAGCGTAGTGTACGAATTGTGCAGTGCCGAGTGGTGAAAGGAAATATGATAATAATTTATCATATTGCTCATATTTCAACAGATCCCTTTTAAATCTTGGTCTAAGGCTACAACTAAGTAGGCATGAATTCGGGTTAGCACACGGAACATTATGCAGAAAACTGAGTACTAACTTTATTGGGATAAAAATTTTCAAGTTCTGAAGCCCCTTCTGACGAGTGAAAGTAATGGCGCTTCATGGTTGCTTCCACTACAAAATGTTATTTCATATTCAATGATACGTTTGGAGATTATAGGATTCATCTACCCCCGATGACTTGTGTTAACCACCTCCTAGATTTCCCAAGGGTCAAAATATGAAACAAACGTTTCTATATTCGAAAATCGCATCCAGTCCGGACGTAGTCTCATGGATCTAATTTTTTCAGAATGATGCTTAACAAAGTTTAAAGTTTATATCCTATGTCTCAGCAGGCGGATAGTGTTCCAGCCCATTGATGAGACAAATACACCGCCATTGTGATTCTTTTTACAGGACACGCAGGCTCTTGGATTCAAAGATTTGAGCTTGTATTTCATTTGTTGGTTTATCTCAAAATTCATCGTGTTTAAACACTTATGTGATTTTAGTAGCTCAGTTACATACGATAATGAACGTGTCTTCAGATTCTACAAATTGTAAATTTTCAGTTTTCTTCGTATACATCGGGTATGATAGGGAATATCGTACATAATTACTTAATTATTGAACTCTTCAGTACGTTTTTCAAGTTTGTTTGCCGGCTTTGTCTGTTTGGAATATAATCTCATGTATTCCGTTTTGTGTTGTTGTTGGTTCTCTCCCACAACGTTTAGAAAATACTCGTGAATAAGTGATTTTTTTATAATAATTAGAAGTAGTCAACTTCAGCATGTGAACAAGTAATTCCCAGAGCTGTCCACTACCTACCCTAGTAGTCACAAATGAATCAGTATTTAAGCTGAAGGGAAACGTGTGAGAGCATTTACAGGCAATGGATTTGTAATTCAAATCAGGGAGGGAGTTATCAGTTAACACAAACACCACAATTACTCATATACGACTGATTACTTCTAGACTATTTCAAGTTTCACTGCTTGTTTTACACTTCAATTTTTCAGTTTTTGAATATTCTAAGAATTCTTAAAAAAAAGTAATCATTGAGCGGACGTAGTAATTTGGTTCATACTTTGATTACAGTTTGATGTATTTATTTAAATAATTATTTGTGAGACTATAATTTATGGACGACCGTTTAGTGTGACCTTAAGTGTGTCCAACAGGACTAAATGAGGGTTATGAACGAGTGGGAGGAGTCGGAATTATGATTTACAGTTGACATTTAAGGTTAGGAATTGGATTTAGGGTTTTCATCACGAACTGATATCAGCTATAATACAAAAAACATTCTGTTTAGTCAAATGGATGAGTGAATTTCTTGATTGTTATCTTCTACCTGATTGGTTTGTCTATAAATTATGGTCTTGCCCATCTACTTGCCTACTATTTTACAGCTTTTTCTTGGAATAATCATTTCTGTTTTTGTTTTCTTTTAAGCAATTTTACATAATTACTAATCAGTGAGAAAATCTTGACTTCAGGAAAATAAGAGGATTTTATACTTGTTTTCAAACTTCTCTACCCAATTCAGACATATCTTACCGAAGTCACAATTACTTTTATCGGATGGTTATTTTAATTGAATTCTTATTGTCTACAAATAAACACCATTATTCGAGTAGGTTCCATACACATACAGATTAATCATATAAAGACATATAAATTTTCACAAAACAGAAATATTAAGAATAAAGTTCACTTAAAATGTTAAATAAAAGGTAGACAAATAAACATCAATTTGTAAGAAAACAATTCCTTGTTACGTAAGGGGGAAGATAGTAACAGAAAAAATGGAAGAATACTTCACACAGAAATATTGTCCTAGAATAGCTTACAATGCCGGAAATTAGGAACATGTAATCAGGATAATGAATAATCTACGAGAAGTACTGCGAAGATGTTCATAGGAGAAAATTAATTAAAAACAACTGTTATTTTAAAATAAACTTTGATATTAATATTTTTTTAGAAAAAGTATGTCCATAGACTGTTTGCTTCATTTCCAAATAGTTTTGTAAGAGAGAAAAAAGAACCGGAACCCTTTATGAGAAAGCACTGGTAAACCTTTTGTGAATAATTTACATTACTAATAATTTATATTCTATTATTTACAGAAATTGTAAATTTGAAGATTGATTATTGTACGTACTAAAAATTAAATAATAAAAAGTATATTGGCTTTAGATGACCATTACAATATATAAATATATAAATATTATATAATTATTGTATTTAAAGCTTACACGAATCATTGAGAAACATAATGACCACAATGTCTTAGATTTCACTGTTCTAATTGTAATCTCAGATATGTTGCAGAGTAAATGATTCTTTAGAATATGAATTAGTAAAATGATGTTAGAGGAAAAGAGTACACAATCTTTTTATACTGATCTATTGTGGTGTGGTCTACTTATATTCATATAGGTAGTATATGGTGATGGTCAGGCATAGAATGTATTTCACTAGAAGATCGATAAGGAAAGAATAAGAACGAAGCGCAATCGGTTTGAAAATGCATGAACAATAAAATCAGAGAAGATGGACTGATATTTGCAGAAGAAAAAGTCAAAATTGAGACAATTGATTGTTATTTTGCAAATTAACTGTTTACCGTATGATTATCAGAATTTAGTGAGATAGTTACTATAATAAACCTGTAAAGTTGGTTTAAAGATAAAATATACTATTTGAGATGCTAAATAAACTAAATATTTTCTTAAAAATATTGGTACGGTCGCTGTTGCCTTACGTGTTAGTAGAAATGTTGGATAGCGGTGTTTCGTCATTGAAAATTTTATTAAGCAGTGACAGTTAACTTTTATCCTAATAAAATTGAAGTATATGCATACAAATAATCTTTTTTTTTAGAATGGAAATAAATGTATATTTTATGTTAAATACAATTTAATTATACATAACTGTCTCGTTCTCTAATAGCTACGACTTCAATTCATAGTCAGTGTTTGATATATGAGAAAACAACCGATTGAAATGTCAGGGAGGATTTTTAGCTTCTTAGGACAACCAAGTTAATTATAATAATAAGAAATATAATAATAATAATAATAAACTGAACATTAGAAGATCATTTACATTATGTCATGGTATGACTGAGTTTAACTAAGTAAACTACCAAATAATGGACTAACTGTTTAGTTTATTATTTGATTTAAACTAAGATTGAATCATGTGCACATACTTCTGAGGAGTTAAATATTGTGAAAATCAACAAATTTCTCCTCGATTTCTCAAACGATACCTATTCATGATGAATCCTGTGTGAATTTTGATAAGAATTCCCTATCTATTATTATTTCCAAACATTTTGTTAGTTTAAACGAATGTACTTATTTAGTATTCTTCACATCACTATGCGAAAACATATGATTGAGGGCGCATTTAATCAATGTTCGCTTGTTTCAAAGTAAAGAAATTATCTGAAGCATGTACCTCATTGTTGCATTTTTAATAAAATATTATTTGACTTCAAATTAAACTGCTCTATCTGTTGTCATTTGAATATTTTTTTCATTATAAAAGTGACCAGGCATATATGCATAATTTCTTACTTATCCTTAACTAAGTCCTTTTTTTGAAAATGTGATCACACACGTTACATTCACTCAATATATTTGAAACAGACAATTATGTTCGATGAAACTATGGTCTGGATTTTAAATGACCCTGAAAATGATCACGAAATGTTCATGCTTCTTATTATTTGATTCGTACAAAGATTGTCAAAATAAAAACTGAGGTTTAAACGGTCATAGAATTTCGACATATTTGGTAGTTTTAGATGGGTCACTAATTTCTCAAGGTTTTTAACAGATTTTTCAAGTCCGAGTATAAACCACTTTTGCTATAATAGCTCAGTAATGCAGCTGAATATCAGTATTTGTTAGAGTCCATTATCTACCCATTAATCATGATGTAAATGTTCTCCCGTAGTGTTTACGATATACATCTTCCGAATTCCTGGGAAGATGACTAAGTGACGTGCTGAGACAATGGGTTGGGAACAAGGTCAATGAAATTCCTTACAGTTTTAAGAACAAAAGTGCTTGCTATGAAATGTATCAATAATGAAATTAGTTGGTAATTTATTAGGAATAGACCATAAAGGAACGTTTTTTTTTAATGTATTGTGTTTCAGATAGAATATTCATCAGAAGGAGTAAGTGTTATGTAGAATTTTGCTTCCACATAGTGTCATATTCAACGTATGATGGCACAAAAGGTTTCTTATATCAACCCTTAGCGATTTAAGATTCAGATATAGGTGTTCTCGATAAAGCCATTCATATAATAAGTACTTGCAGGTAAAAGCTTCTGAGTTTTTGACAAAAAGCTAAAAGTTGTCAACTTGATCTTCATTGTCATAGCAGCATATTGTAGTTTCGTCTGCAAAACTTTTGATATGACAAAATTAAGTGAGTGTTATACCAATGACTTTTAAATGTTTTTTCTCAAATACAAAAAAACGAAAATAGTTCATAATAATAGGAAGGAACAATATATTTGATCGTAGAAAGAGGTAAATAAACTTGCGATTACTAATCTGGTTATTTGGAGGATGTAGAAGTGTCCAACATGAGATATGCTGGAATAGGGCAAGAATGCTTATTCACCTTCAAATGGTGGTGTCCAATAAAACTATCAAGACCAGCATCAATGTTCGATAACTATTAGACTATTTATTTGCCACTATAAGCGAAACAGTTTCTAATCAACGTTTCAACAGTATAAAATCTCAAGTTACTTATGATGTGATTTAACTAGTTAATAAAGTGTTTATGGTTAAAAACAAATGACGGATAAATCATATCTGACACTTTTTATTCCGTCTCTTTGTTATTATTCTTCTTAATAGCCGCTTTTTTTGTTATACATTTTTCATTTATACAAATGTTACTGAACTTACTCAACTGATAGCATTGTGAAACTATTCACTTTGCCTAGATTACGAACTATCTTGTCTAATTTCACTTCGATGAAATATATCATAAGAATCAGTCAGATAATTAGTTGTTAATGCCAAAAACCAGACCATTGGTGATCGACGATATTTTCGACGAATCTGCTTATTAGGTATACTACTTAAATGAATTTGTAGATTCCACCACGCGTCCGAGATGATTCTCCATAATAAAGATGGTAAATTAGCTATAGTTAAGATAAGCGGTAGAGCAAACCAGAATGTTGGACACCGGCATAATTTCGTATAACTGCGAAAATTGATATTATTAAGTGTTGTTGTACTCTAAATTAAAAACATAGCAATTAGTTTGCAGAATGTATATAATTTGAAACAAAAGATGTTAAATTGTTTCTGCAATCGATAATACAAAAATGGATTGTGAGAATTTATGATAATAAATGGTAATTCACTGGTAAGAATTGTGTTACTATTTAGCCTGATAAACAAAATATGTTATGGTAGATACCATAAAATGTATGTAAAGTACATTGAATGTTCCACTTCATTTTAACTATACTTTGATGCTATGTTATCATACTAATAAACAAACAATATTTCTATGTATGATTGATAGTGGCGCCATATAAAATGTTAATCGAAACGGTTTGACTAGTAAATTGTAGATGATGACTTATAATACTCATTTCTATTGTGTTGATGTTATTCACAAAATCATATTCTCATTATCATTATTATTTGAACATTTACATCTTGTCCCTTAAATTGAACTATGTTTTCGTAAATATTGACAAGTCTTGTTGATTGAACGCTATATTCGGATTCTAAGCTAGTCTTGTACCCCCAAGCTAGAACTACAAAGCGACTTGAACACGAGAGAAAAGACGCAAAATATGTGAGGGAAACACTTTACTCCAAAGGTTCATTTATGTACAGAAAATATAGGATTTTTAGTTTTTTAGAAGTCCTTGGGTTTTCCTGAACATTCTAGAATGCTATTAAACATAGTAGCAGTGTAGTAACCAGCCAATCAGAACCTCTACATGTGACTTTTCATTTTCACGATATTTCTAGTAAAACTTCTAATCAAACGCTGATTGGATAAAAAATGCTTCTAAATGTTTCTTGAGCTTGTCATGGCTATTGCTAGAAATTTGCAGGATCATCCCAACAAATGTGCAACAAACGCTTGGGCTTTATTCTTTCTTACCTGTATCTATTAGATAATTTTTTAAGTTCGAATAATGAGTAGCTTTTACTTATATATCTCTTCTTCGGAAAAAAAAGACTCTCTTGTTAAGATTGTTTTTTTCATTTTCATCCATTTTTAAATATGGTAGAAGTTTGGCTTCACTGCATTAACTTATATTCGGTAATCTAATAGTTATTACAATAAATCCGTATCTGTATAGGCTATAACTTTCAGCTTGTTTAGTGTTCAGCATCAATCATAAAAATATTATAATTATAAACAGACAGCAACTAAGTGTTTTATACCGGATTTCAAAAAGTATGATACTGGTAAATGGAAGTAATAAAGCTCATAGTTACCAAATATCTCGATAATTGATCAAAATTATAAAATTAATCAAGATTTTTCTTAAATAAGGGTCATTATTATCTTTCAATCCGATATGTATATGATGGTTATTATGTGTATTAAACCTTAGTTATGACTAAAATAAGAATAATAAAAAGAAGGCCTCAATTGTCAAATATATATATATATATATATATATATTCAGTTTTATAATTGAAAAAAAGTAATACAGTTTACTTACTTGTAATGCAATTAATATAGCTATATTCACAGTTAGAGTAGTTAGAATTCCTCCAAATACTACAATAGTGTAATCATGTGATGCAATGAAAATACGTAAACTGACTGAAAACCATACAAACAAATAAGTTGCACATCCATAAAGACTCATATCAAATAATTGTTGTATATTTCCACGTGGATCATAAAATGTACCTTCAGAGAAGTAATATCCACCAGTAAAAAAATAAGTAGCACCATAAAATATTATAGTACCATGCCATATTCCATCTAATATCCATAGGCAAACATACCATGATCTCAAATTTGCTTGATGTTTAAGCTATTAATACCATTATTTTTTGATTCAAAAGAAAAAAAGAAAATTTTCGTGATTATTATCTTTTTGATGGGATCATCTAATTAAACGTCTTGAAATACTGAGGTGCTCAGTTAAATACATGTCGCCACTTAAATATTTACTACTGCATTTTCCAACTTCTTAGTAAAAGACGAGTAAACTATTCAGTGGCTCTCTCTGCATTATATCATGACTATGAAATATTTGTAGCAAAAGTTGAGGATGTGCATAATTTACGACTATTTGACCACAGAATTCTTCAGAGCCTTGGTCATTAACGATGCTCTCATTAAGCTAATAACTCTGAAGATAGGGAAAGAGTGCCAAATAGACATGGCAAATGGATTGGGGAGGGCGTGAAATTGTATCGACCAGGATAAAAGGGATGCAGGTTACTGATACCTTTTCGTCACCTAACATGACGCAAAATGGAAGTTAGCTTCGAAGTAAGTTGGATGATTAGGGGTTATAAAAATAAAAATAAAGTCTTTAATTTTTAGTTCCAGCTATGTTGAAAGATACACTAACTTCCTGTTTGGGATCAGTGATATAATTGGAATTTATTCCAAGTAAACAACAAAGTAAAGATGAAGGCGAACTATGAGAAAGTAAAGGTGGATGTAACCGATAATGGATTGAATTGTTGTATTTTTCGCTTTTTCCTACCGTATAGTTGGAAACTTTAGATAACAGGTAAAAATGGGATGTGATGACATAGATAGATGTCTTCGTTATCTTCCCCTGAGTCATTCACTTTCTCATTCTCACTGAAATTATGATTTAAACTTCAGTGATTCTTGCCTTAATAGTTTCTTCACGGGTTGCTTGTATAAATAGTGGCAACATCTTTTTTCATATCTTGCTTTCTTTCTTAGTGAATCGTGGAATAACTTAATCATATTTAGGTTAAACATTACTTAAATATAGTGTATCTTACTCGCAGCCTATTAAGCCTATAGCGAACTTCTCACTTTTCATTCATTCTCACTAGATCTTTCCACTAACTAATGAAAACGCTTTAACCATAGATTTCCCAAAGTCACAATGAGAAAAAATTAGAAGATAGATCTTGACAATCAGGCTTTTATTCTTAGAAGCCAAAATTTCCTGTTTATTTGATTATAACGATGACCTATGGGACATATAACACAATATTAAACTACAAGAAAAAGTAAACAGTCACTAATGTCAGCTATCAAAGACCTGGAAAAGTACAGTAACACTAGCTCATCATAAAGGGTCAATCATCTTGTAAAATAAAAATATGTTAAAAATCAAGTATCAGTCTTAATAAGGATGACAGTTCATCCATTTTAAGAATAAGTCACGTATTAAGTTAACTAACAAACAAATGTTAATTTACCCTTGATATTGTATCCAGTATTTAATATATTACTCATAAATTATTCTTCAATAACTAACATCAAATTGTAGTTTGATAGTAGTTCTAATTATGAACTAATATTAGTTGGAGAAACCCTACAATTCATGAGGCACTAGACTACAATTTCCTCCTAATTTGAGAATCCTCAAATTTTCCCATATTTAACCCCACGAAAAGTCACATATGAAACTGATACGTCTGTAGGTTGAACGCTATATTCAGATCCTAAGCTATTCTGATAACCCCAGGCTAGAACTACACAGCGACTTGAACACCAGGGAGAAGACTCGAGTATGAGAGAAAACACTTTACTGCAAGGTTCATTTATGTACAGAAAATACAGGGATTTTATAGTAATTAAGAGACCTTGAGTTTACATAGTAGCAGTGTGTTAATCAGCCAATCAGGATCTCGTTATTTTAGTAACATAACTTCACACAACTTCTAATTAATCACTGATTGGTTGGGGCTCTTTATGAGCCTCTGGAGGCTCTGTTAGAGTTCTCTGGAAGCCGACTTAACACCTGTGGACCATCCTCACAGAAACTTTCAGGATGATACAATAAAGTCAATCAATTCAAATTTTCCAGTACACAAATTTGACTTTATTTATTTCATAATTTTCTTTCAATATAATGGTAGTGTTATTTTTTCACCTCTAATTCTGCTGACTTTGTATATTACATGTTCAGCTTAACCTTGAACTTTGAACACATAGGTCAGGTATTAGATATAGTCATAAACTGGTGCTGCGAAAAATTTCGAAAACATTTGAGATAGTCATCTAAAGCTTTCTTGTTCTCTATATATTATGATAAGATCTGGTATTCTAAACCATTATAAATAAGAAATAATAATGAATTCGATAGTTCTGTTTTCAAAAACAAAAGTTTATAAACCTACCCTTCTATAAAGATATGGATTTGCATTTAATATATCATCTGGTAAATGACGTTCAAATATACCAAATAGCATACACATTAATGATGTTACAGTTAAATTATATATTGAAAATAAAACAGTTTCAAATGTTGATACAGCTGAGAAACCACTATAAAATGTATAAAGTACTTGTGTTGTTACAAATGTAACACATTTATAATAGAATAGATTCATTGTTATACATATTCGATAATTAGCTTGATGTCCATGAACTAATAGAAGACGTTGTAAATGTCTGTAATGTTTGTAAAAAAGAAAAAAAGAAAATTTTAAAAGGTATAGTACCACTAAGTTTGTTACAATTTAATAGTTTGTAAAAACTTATTCATTTATCTAAAATAGTTGAAATCATGGGTCAATTGAAGCTAGACCATCATGAAAAACCTGGAAGCACTGGACGGCCGTTTCGTCCTATTGTGGGATTCCTCAGCAGTGCGCATCCACGATCCTGCCTCACGAGATTCGAACCCAGGGTCTAAAATATCATAAGTATTTAATATCGTAGACGTCTACCTTGAATGTTTGTCTAAAGAAATGGAATTCAATTACAAGTAAGTACTTGTTTATTTGAAATTTCGATATCAGGGTCCTAGAACAAAAATGACCAAAACAATAGCCTATAATTATTTTTTAACACTTCAAATAATAACCAATGGGCTGATATTTGGAAATATTTGTCCAATGTTTCCTATAATCTGATATTGAGTGTTTCTTTGAATATGAGTTCCTAGTTTTACAGTAGGAACGGAAATACGCAATATCTGCTAAAGACCTCCTGGCTACTAATTTTTATCAACGTATATTTATTAATTTTAATAGTTGAGATCATGAATCGATTGAAGCTAGATCACTATGGGAAACCTGGAAGCACTAGACGGCCGTTTCATCCTATTGTGGGACTCCTCAGCAGTGCGCATCCATGATCCCGCCTAGCGAGATTTGAATCCAGGACCTATCAGTTTCACGCGCGAGCGTATAACCTCTATTTATTAGTAAGCTAAATTTGTACTTTGTATCAGTTTGACAGATCAGTGATAGATTACATTCAGCGAAAGTAGAAGAAAGGATGACAGTGATTTTTATGGCAAAAAATGGATGGAATTGTATATAAATATATTTATAGATAGATCAATCAGTAGGTAGATAGATAACACAGTTTGTTGTTAGCTCTCCATTCTGATTAATAAAGCCTTTGTGTATCAGTTTTTATTAATTGTTACACTATTTATTATAATTGATCTATTAATTTTAAATGGTTATCTAACTTACTGAAATAAAGTATCAAATTTCTTTTTGAAAGATTTTTTAAACAATTTAGTGGTAGGTAGAATAGTGTACTTAGTTGAATATCAACATTTCAGATTACTATTCGGTTAAATAGATATCCTCTTTGCTTAATTGTCTGAATAATTCTACCTGGAAAATCTGTTTTGTGGTTGAACTAAACCAGTTTACTGATGTAATTTTAAGTTGATGGGAAATCTTTACAAAAAGTTATATTATGGAACAATTTTTTTTAAATAGTAATTTCTTTGACTTGGTCGAACATTTACTATTGGGTGAGCTCAACAATATTCGTTGTCCCTTCGTGCTGTTAATGACAATCTGTTCGTTATTTACACTATCAAATCATTTTGTTACGTCATTCAAAGTTTTATGAAAACAGTCCAGAGTTGAATTAAATTAATAAGGATTTTAGTTTTACACCTATTCAACCAATTTTTTTTGTTTTAAAAAGTTGATCTAAATTGTAGTTGTGAATGATTATGGATACTGTAATCATTTCTTGAAACATTTCCTCCTTTATGAATTTCATTTGGTCATGGATGAACAAATGGTGATGACATTTTTTTTCAATGAATTTCTCACTATTTTATCATTAATTATTATTCAATATCAACGAGTACCGAATATCTGTTTTACTACAGTTTAGAACTTCTCGTTTATATTACCATTCCTGATAAAGTAGCAAATTAAAATCAAATCCCTACAGGTATCTTATTAGGTTTTTTACTATTCCACTGCCAATCATTCATCCAATAACTTTTTTTTAACATCAGCTAACTCTTTATTTATTTATTTTATTTTATTTGAACACATAAATATTGGTACAAAAAAGCACCAGATATATATGCGCTACACAAATCTCATTTGATTTGTGTGAGGGCTGTGATACTGTCCAGGTGCCCAAACCGAAACAGGTGGTTTCCTTAGGGGGCAACACCAGGAGCCTTTGACCTAAAGGTCTAACCCACAAGGCAATGGAGCATCTTGAGGAGATGCAGTCCCATGGTAGCCGGTGACCAACAATTGATTCATACTCCATTTTTCCCTCAGGATACTGGATCCCATGTGCATCATTGGTTTGGAATGAGGGTTTTCCAACTCCCCTAGGTGAACTTTCCGTGTCCACTAACCTGGTTAAAGTGCCGGAAATTCGCTTTTCGTCCTCTCAATTTCGTTAACAACAGTAATGCCACGAGAAGGTGGTGAGTCAGACTTCCCTGGTAGAGGCTATATACGCGTGGCCATGTGAGAGTATTTCGAGAGGGAGAGCGGACTCTCCTCACCCTCGGCCGTACCAGGGCATTTGGGGCAAACTCTTATTATTCCTCTATTATAAACAATAATGTAGAATCATTTATGAATCACTTAACTTCATCAGAACATGGATTCAATTTTCAAAGTATCTAAGTATTCATATTTGGACAGCACTCACTAATACATATCAGTCTCTAAGCTAATAACGTATATAACATACTGCTTCGTTTTACAGTCTATTCTTACACATAAACAGTCAATGTTTTCACGATAACATCAGGGTGAAATATATTTATCAACTTCAAAATGTAACATAAACCAAAATATATTTTAAAATTAATATAAAATTTTGAAGCAGCAATTTGAATGTTTTATTAAAAGCTTTACCGAGAATTGTTATATCATTAAAATTATTAAAAAAAAGATTACTCATGGTAACAACTAAAATACATGGTATTTGTATTGTTAATCAATAGTAATTAAAATCAATGAATTTAATGATTATTTGAATAAGCAGTTGTTAATTAAATTATTTTGAGTTCAATAATTAAACAGTGGACAATGTTACTCTTCTATAAGATAGAAACTTTCGTGTAATAACTAATAACACTATCCATAGATGCAGGTACTTCCAGCTGACGAGCCCCAAATAGGACGAAACGCACGTCCTGGATTCAACTGCTAACCACCATCCATTTTTGCTTATGATACTATCTAATCGTCTTAATGGAATTAGATATCACAATTGATTGATCACTGGGTAGTGTCAATGTCATGTGTGTCAAGTCCTTCTTAGTGCAGATCGAACGTTATCGATCAAGTTGCGATGTGGCCACTAGTATGGGTGGATCGACACTGCGTGCACTATATATTGAGATAAGATGGTGGTTGGAGGTGGCCAACAGGAAACCCTGGACCTAGGTTTCATGTTACTTGGCACTCGTCAGCAAGGTGTACCTGTAATCTTGAGGGAACTAGTGCTCTCTGACGGATTCGATCTCCTGTCACCCAGTGTCACAGCCAGAGACGTTACTACTGAGCTATCCGGACTGCGACCGACCTCCTGTAGGACTGAGATGTAATCATAATTGAACTTCGAAGCTGAAATCTAATAATTGAGAGTCCATTACTTTGGTAGGAAACCACACTATTCTTAATAACTACGTACTGAATTATTTTAATTTTTATTGAAAACACTATACTTGATATAAATTACTGAATTCGTTGTGAATTCCAATATTTCCAAAAGTTAGTTTTATAATGAGTCCCTATATGATTATTATAAAAATGACGTGTCCCTAGGTCCTTTACTGTTTTATATTATTTATCAAACTTCTGGTATTCTATATTATCTCATTTGATCTATGTTTCTAATTGTCTATGATCAATACTTCATCATTCCTATTCTCAAAATGCACTTAAAACCATTAATTGAACAATACTTCTATGTCATGATAAATTTCTTCAAACTGTTCTATACAATTTTATAATGAAAGGTACCTTTTCGACTGAAAAATATTCCCACAAAATTTATTACCGGATCAGATCCATAGCTAAATAGCATATATTCGTGTATAACCAACCACTTACGACTGCCTTCAACACTATTTAATTGTCTACCTCATTGAGTTATGAAATCACTTTTAGCGTCCAAGAATGATTTTGCTTCAGAAACTTGCATTTCTTAAATCGTCTACAGTATGATGGCAACCGCAAGTTGTTTTTCAAATATCCAGAATCTAAGCAATCAGTGTCTCTATTGGAAATCAGTTAAATCAAACAACATATAATATTTTTTAAATAATTTAACAGAGGTTCTCTCACTTTCTTGCCAGGTATTTGATAGTTTAAACATGTAATAAATTGATTGAGAAGTAGAGCGCACTTTTAACTGAAATTGGATAATTATAACACACCCTTAACTGATCTAAACACTTTTACACAAAATAATTTATTTGTAATCTTATCAATTAAACTAATATCAGCATGGCAGCTTGTCAAGACTGTGGAATCCTATTCTTACCAACCTAATCCAGACAGTCACTGAAAATCAGGAAGCACTTGACAACTGTTTCGTTCTGGTATGGGACTCCTGGGTGTCAGTGCTCGAACGCAACCTCACCACAGGTGGTCGAATTCAGGTCTGGTGGGGAGGAGTTAAACTTCAGACCATATGACTAGCAACAAGTGGTTCACATGCCCAATTTAGATAAACTTAAGGTTCTGAGAGCGTGGTTAAGGGTCCTTGGTTCAATCTACTATGGTACGGTTGAAGGTGTACACTGAAAAGTCCCATCTGAGGACGAAACAGCTGTCGAGTGCTGCTTGGTTTTTAAATGCTGCCCAACTTAAGTCGGTTCATCATATTAATAAATAAGTATATCACCCTTAAACTTAAAACAAACTTAAATTTCACTATTCTTTTTAGATTTAATAATGACTGCGACACTTCTAAATGTATTGTTTAACAATAAATACTTGGGTGACTTACTTAAACTGTGGAATGGCATAATCCGAAGCACGTACAGCTTCTTTCCCTTCTTTGCCATATACACCAATTCCAATATTAGCTTGTAATAACATTGCAACATCATTACCACCATCACCTATTGCAGCTGTAATCGGAGTAACACCGAACTCCGAGAAACCTGAACGTACAAGTTGTACAACTGATGCTTTTTGTAGTGGTGTCAAACGACAACATAATACAGTAGTTAAATGTAGGCATAAATTCAAAAATGTTTTTCGTAGAGTAGGCTATATAGATGACAATTACAAAAATTGGAAATAGAATTTATTATTAAAGCAAAAAAAATTATTTCACAATGATCAAATCCATAAATCGTTTTACATCAATTAGTTCACATTTGAAAATCAGAAAATACCGACCAACAGTGGTATCCTGTCTGCTGAAAAGTATTGATGATTAGTTTCTTAGGTTCAAACTCAAACTAGTGAACAGTAGAGTTTGTACTGTGTATTCTTATCGAAATGAAGAAAATAGGCAACTCAATAACTTATTATATTAAATAAATATTATATTATATTAAATAAATAAGAAAATCAATTGATGTATTTAGTTATTATTTATTAGTTTATGCTGACCTATGCCCAGTTGAATATATTCAAATTCACCTGTTGACCGGATAAGTCGATGATAAATAATTCGGTGTAATTTTTGCATAGGATTTCAATCATCGGTAAAAACACTGGTTGAAGCTACAATGGATTAGTTGTTGGCACATAAATAAGCCTTCATCTCAGTCTTGTCTTTTTAAGTATTTAATTGTATCGGTCTTCCGTTCCATTATACACTAACAAGTAACTAGATGTGTTCACATTTATAAGAAGTAGCAATACCAGTAATATGTTCATGATAGAACGGCCTTTTGACTGATATTTCAACATGATTATTATTTTCATTAATTAAATGCTTTTTTTGACATAATAACCCAATTTCTTCACATCAAACATAACCCATGTTTACAGTCTTTTTCTGTCTTCAGTGACTACTAGTGACTGACTTGGAGAAGTAAATCCTGGAGTTCTAGTGAGAAGCAGTGACCAGTGGAGTTCAAACCACGTCTGTTGTAAGATGGGAACTCACTA
Source organism: Schistosoma mansoni (assembly GCF_000237925.1). NCBI lineage: Eukaryota > Metazoa > Platyhelminthes > Trematoda > Strigeidida > Schistosomatidae > Schistosoma > Schistosoma mansoni. The sequence goes on from NC_031497.1 coordinate 5,901,678, forward strand.
AACACAATTGGTGAACGGTAGCTCAACTTCATGGATTGGTTGGAGTTAGGCATAAACACCAACGAATGCCGGCTCAGTGGTCTATCGGTTAGGTGCTCCGGAGCGAGAATGGTAGGTCCTGTGTTCGAATCCAGCGAGGCAAGGTCGTGGATGCGCACTGCTGAGGAGTCCCATAATAGGATGAAACGGCCGTCCAGTGCTTCCAGGTTTTCCATGGTGGTCTAGCTTCAATTGACTCACGCTTTCAACTATGAAAATCAAAAACTTAGTTCTGATTATATTATAAGTACTAGACAGATCATTTTAAAAACTGGAATCTTAAAGGAGATCAGGAGAGACCGAAATAGTACAGTGTTTACGTTTGTGACTACGACATTGGTTCTGGTCTTACGAGGAGCAATAGTTGCCTCAATATTACAGAAACCCCATGTTGACAAATGCTAAATAACAAAAGTCAGAGGTTCTTGGCTTCTTATCGATTGTTTCTAACAAGTTAATATCGAAATTGATTGAATGTTTAGCGTATAAATGTAGGCTTTTTATTTGAACCTCGATAAACATTTATTAGGCATCCCAATAGATTGAAAGTTTGCTTTACAATCAACTCAAGCATATTAAAGAGAAAAATAATCACTTGTAGTTTCGCCACGTCAAAGATCAATGATGACATTTTATGACAGTAAATGTTTCTGACATTCAGATCGGTGATGCCAAAACAGCTATCTGAATAGTAAAACTATTGACTTATTACATATCTTAAAACATAAAGATGGATCTCATTACTAGCCGCAATTTTACTTTACTAAAACTTGTGACTTAATGATAATATCGATACAATCCGCTCAGAATTCACATTCGCCTTTACGGACTGGTAAATTATAATCTTTTACATCATCAGAGGAAAAATATAATCGCTTACATATTATAGTAGTCATTTACAATTTATATATATATATATATATAAGTCGTAATTTGACTTCATCATTTATTGCTTAACGTGTCAAGAATTTTCTAAAAGATGCTTTCATATTATGTTATCCCACCGTCTGTAAACTAATTTGGACATCTATCCATTCTGTTTAGTGCTTATTTGTTTGTCACATACTTTTATTTACTAAAAGTTGTCCCTCTCAAATATTCAGAGGTTTTATTCTTGATTTACTCTTCCAAGTACTATACAGGTGAGTTAATATTTGTAATACGAAGTGGACTATGAGTCATGGAACTATACTAATGTGGGGTATTTTAGTAGTTGCTTAAGGAAAAGCCCAAATGAACACATATAAAAATGGACTGTGACATTTGTCTGTCAATCTTTATTGATTATTAAGTAGCCTCGAATACATTTTGTTTCTAGTCACCATTTTTTATACAGGTATATTCACTTTGCCCATACATTACTTCGTCCGTGTTAGGGCTGAAGATAATACTCTGTTGCTCGAATTCAGATAAATATGATCATTTTTAAACCTAAAGTTAGTTAGTTAGTTAAAATTATTTAATTATCAGAAGGGGTTTAGTGGAGATTTCGTATTTTCATAGTTGAAAGCGTGAGTCAATTGGATGCCAGCTCAGTGGTCTATCGGTTAAGGGCTCTGGCGCGAGACTGGTAGGTCCTGGGTTCGAATCTCGCGAGTGCAGGATCGTGGATGCGCACTGCTGAGGAGTCCCATAATATGACGAAACGGCCGTGCAGTGCTTCCAGATTTTCCATGGTGGTCTAGTTTCAATTGACTCACGCTTTCAAATATAAAATTACTTAGTCTATGATAATCATTCACAATAATACATTGGATAATTATGAAACCCCTCTCATCATTACACATTAATGATAATATCTTATACCAAAAAAAAAACTTACATCCAATGCATATCGTAAACTTTTACCATCTATTACAAGTGCCATTGGTTCACCAGAAGAACCAGGTCTTTTTGAATGTCTATAACGTGGTCGATCTTCTACATTTTTGTATGATCTACTTATAAACAATTGTTTATTATTATTATTATGATTATTATTATATAAATATTTCTCATCAACAAAATCATTTTGATAATTAAAATCAATTTTTATACGATTGTTAGTTTTCATTTCTATGACATTTATTGATTTTTCAAAAAATTGTTTCATTTTCTTTTTTAAATTTCGTTTTTTTTCTCGAAAATTTTTTAAATTTTCTAAATAATTAAATAATTTATAAGCAAAATTAGAAAAATCTTTACAATTTGTTAAATGAACTAAATTCATATTTGGTGTAAAATGTCCAGCAGAACGACTAACAGTAATTGCTGTCTCTTCTTTATCTCCAGTTAATACCCAAACCTAAAGTTCAAAATAATGATAATTAATAAATAATAAAAAAAAGAAATGAAAGAATAAAAGTTGAATTATGAACAACAACAACAAAAGAAAGCATTTACAACATGATAGACAAACAATTGTTTACTAGCTGTATTTGAACCTAAAGATTTTATAACCCAAAATTGAATTTATCCCTAGAATCAATCAACTTACTAATTAGCTAGTAACTAAATTTGATAGAAACATTTAACATAACATTAAAAATTGCTTTTGATGTCTGTCTCCAGTTTCTTAAGCGATTTGTCATTTGGTCCGCTTCTTTTCTTTCACGCTGAAGATTCCAAGTTAAGGTCATACATTATGATGTACTTTGGTGATTTTCGTAAAATATGACTTATCCCCCTACGATATCTTTTCCTGACTTCCTCCTCACGTGGTAGCTGATTTGATCTCTGCCACAGTAGATTATTGATGACGGTATCTGGCCAACGGATATAGAGTACCTTAAATAGACAGCTGTTTATAAATACCTACACGTTTTGACTATGAATGTAGAAGTTTTCCAAATTTTATCTCTGTACAGTAGGACAGTTTAAATGTTGGCATTGGAAATTCTGACTTTGATGTTTTGTGACAGTTGTTTAGCGCTCCAGATATTCTTCAGTTGTAGGAATGCTACCCCCAAATTGATAACCTACTCCTTCATATTCGTATCAGATCCATTTGTATATCAGTTATGCTGAATTTGAGTTTAAAGACTCTCAATTCTTCCATATCTTTTCCATAAAGTGTGATTTTTTGAAATTTTGATTACTGGAGATGGGATCGATCTGGTCCTCCTGCTTCGTTTTGAACATCCGGAAAGTATCACAGCCCTCATACAAACCAATAATAACTGCTACTGGCCTCATTGTTATTGTGTGACACATGTATTTGGTGCCCCGTTGTGCCAATGTTTATGTATTGAAATAAATGAGAAAATAAAGTGGTTCTTTATAGTGTGGTTCGGAGAAACCCATATTGCTTTTTTAAATCATCTTTGCAGCAAAATACTTCCATAACGTCTTCATACCCTGTGTTATCTGTTTTTCGACCTTGTCGTTCATGTTTCTCATCAGAATGTTAGGATCTTTTCGTGAGAAGTTCACTATGATATACTGCAGCCTGCCATATGATTGGCAGTTATTATCTTTTCTACTATTATTAGTGGGCGCGTAGAACTGAATGACATTGATTGTAATCCATTTCTTCTCTGTGTCGAAGGATGTTTAGTGATCTTCAAGCCATGAGCTTCGCATCCTAAAAGCTCTTTTCAGGCTTCTTTGACCAGCATCAACGCAACTCCCTGTGTATGTGGAGATATCTTCTTCTTCATGATCAGAATATAAAAATTCCTCTTCGAAGGCTAATTCAATTGTTCAGATTGTATTCGATGAGTTTCACTTAATCCATACACCATGAGGTTATATCTTCTCATTTCCGCCAGTGTTTGAATGATCCTCCCGGTCTTCAACACTGCCTAAACACACAATGTACCTATATTGAATGTTGCTCTGGTTTTCAGATAATAAATAAGTCCTGTGACTTTGGGAGAATCGTGGTTTTTTCTATGAGGTGTCATAGCCGTTTTAAATGACGAACATTGGACTTGATAGGTTAAATAACTTTTACTGGTTAGCGGGTTTTATGGAAGTTCTTTCTTACAACCAACAATGAGATTATTCAAACCAGTGAAAATCAAATTAACATTCATAGTCGGTTTCACGAGCTAGCGATTATCTGAACTCAATAGTTCAGTGGACAAAAAGCTGCCTATTGGAAGCTAAAGGTAATGGGTTCGAGTTGTGGAATATTCGTTGGCATTGGGATCTAGGTACGAGTCCCAAATGGAACGAAATATGCAACTTAAATTCTACTGCCAATCCCAATGCATCTGTTTTATAAAAAGTTTCATTTGAATGTTTAATAATACTTACTTAGAATGCATGTATATAGGAAAATAATACATTGAAGATTTTCTTACTTGAATTCCAGCATCACGAAGATTTTTTAAACATTCATGAACACCAGGTTGAAGTTTATCTTCAACTCCAGTAATACTAACTAATGTTAAATTATATTCAATCTTTGAATAAATTTTTTTTAATGCATCATTACGTTCAGAGCCAAATAATGAATTGGCATGATAAAATTCATCGAGTAATTGGTAATACTCTTTAGAATCCACTTGACGACTTGCATAAACTAAAGTACGTAATCCATTGATAGCAAATTGTGTAACATATTTACTGGCTAACTGTTTCAAATCCCCAGTTGATAAGTTACTTATCTAGAGACAAAACATAAATGATGAAATATATTTGATTATCAATTCGTTTTAATCATTTTGTAGATCAGAATCTCAATATTCATCGAAATTCTGTTAGTTATTATTTATAGTTATTCATTTATAATAGTAACCTTGCGTATCGCCTCTCAATGAAATTGATTGAAGTGATTTTCCGATACTTCTAATTATCTTTGAGTTTCATATACAAAATTACCTAATGATCATCAGCTGATAACTAGTATTTAAACTGACAATTTCATCTCGGCGTGCTAATGCGGTATGGCAACTTGAGCCGATGTACATACGTTCTGGTTCTACTTTGTGATTGATGGATCAGCTGATAAATATGGTACAAATTAAAACTATGTATGAACAATATTAGAGAATATGAAATTCATTATAAAATCTTTCGATTGGCTTTACTACTCTGTTTTGGATAATTCTGACTTGGTAAAAAATGATTTTATTTTGTAGGCTGCTTATAGTGTGAAATATTGAAACATTTTTTTCTAATCCATGATGTTTCAGCCGTTTTTCACCTTCTATTTTAAACGTTATTATACAAACAGTATTTGAGATTTATTATCGACTACTTTGAATTTCCGTATTAAACTCCCTTACTGCTTGATATTGTACCAATGATGAATACTTAGTGCTTTTATTGCTTTTTGAAACTATGAACTATTGAATGTATGTATATTTACGCAACTTTAATGAAGCTTTCATGATGCCCATACACCTGCGAATACAGCAATGATATCTAGGGTCTAAGTGTAGGGTTAAGAAAGAAAAATGGATTTCCGAAACTTCTACGAAACTGGTAATTGGGCGAAAACTCATCTCGATAGGCTCAAAGGACGATGAAGAGCGACGGAAATTCAAATGTAAACCAATAAAATGTTTATGCAATGATTGTGAGCGGTTGTGAACAGTGAAGTCAAAAAAAATAAAAATGACAGAGAAGGTAAGCAACAGTAGACAATGCTCCGACTCATCAAGGAGACAGGTACCAAAACGTCAGCTATTTGTGAAAATATGCCATGAAGAGACGGAATAATAATTTACCCTTATTTTAAGATATTAGGTTGATAGATAGAACACTATAAGGAAGAATTCAACCGTTTCTCACCTACCTTCCAGTTACCCACTATTCTAAAACAATGTGCATGGAAAACTAACACAATCCACTCAACTCTTAGTCGGGTTGAACGGTTTATAGTTATTATTCAGAAAAGGGGAGAAATGGGAGCTGACGAACTAACTGAGAAGATTATTAAGGAAGTTGATCAGCTTTCGTGGTTAGTTTAACGAATATATTGGTTGATGTTTGAAAAATGAACGTAATGAAATTTGACTGACATTGATCAGTTTGTAAGAGGAGATGACAATCCTCTCGTAATAACCACAGACGAATCCGTTTGACTAGAGGTTCCAACATATCAGCCGGTTATTCGGATTTAACCACCCTTTTTCATTAGGGTACGAATCGACTGGGACGATGAACAATAATCATATTCAATAAGTTACTGATTTTCAACAAATATATTATAAAAACAAGGTAATAAATGACAACGAAAGAATTCTGTACACCCAGCTTGTATTCCCAAAGAAATAGATCGGTTCGTTTCAGCAGATCAATAACAGAACTGAGATATATTCTCTTTCTCTATTTCTCTTTCAGGCACAAACACACACTTGCAAATATATTTTATATCATCAACAATATGAATATATATGTTGATAAGTATATGTTTAAGTCATAATAAATGCAAAACTCATCCTTCAACATTTAGTTATTTCATAATGAATTCTTCTATTGAAATGATCTTAAATTTGTGTAAACGTGTAATCAAAAAAAATAATATATGCAACTTTATAAGCAAAGATGGATAGTGACTAGCAGCGGGATCCAGGACACGCGTTTCGTCCTATTTGGGAATCGTTAGCTGGATTTACCTGCACCTCAGAGTTGATGTTCACTCTGGGACTCGAACCCAGAACCGTTTGCTCCAAACGCCATCGCGTTATCCACCTAGCTAGGACGAAACGCGCATTCTGG